>NC_057810.1:369741112-369948387 GCF_018294505.1 Triticum aestivum | reverse complement strand
GGGATACTAGGGTACCCCTACTCTAGTACACCGACACTCTGGTTTGTGAGAAGCTTATTGCCCAACCTGCCACAAATGGGACAATAATTTTACCACGGCATGTTGATGTTGTTCCATGCTAGCATGTCAAGGTTCAAAACTTTCAGACACATTATCGATTTACTAGAATTTAAAAACCATGTATCTCAATATTAGAGGCCAAGTGGTGGTGGCAAGGTGTTTGACATTGATTCTCATTTCTTGCATGGGACTTAAGCATGCAACCAAGGACACACATTTCAATTTTGAACCCATTTATATGCACTGGAGATTGTGCATGTAGTTCAAATTTGAATTATGCACATGAATGCATACAAAACTTAGATAATTTATAAAAATGTCCAAGCGAACCCCGAAAAATCTCAAAAATTGACACAACACTCATGTTGTTCTATGTTGACGCGAGAAAACAAAATTGAAGGTAAGACGAGGCAACATATATCGTTTTGTCCCCCAAGGTAGCACGTTCCCTACCGAAACCATCAGGCTTGTTGTGAGAGAAGCTCTGGTTTGCGAGAATCTTATACCCAAACCTGCCCCAAATGGGACAATATTTTTCCCACAACATGTCGATGCCGTTCCATGATATCATGTCAAGTTTCATGAAATTCAGACGAGTTTTTGACTTACTAGAATTTTAAAACCATGTATCTCAATGTTAGCGGCCGAGCCACATTGTCAAGGTGTTTGATATTCATTCTCATTTCTTTCATGTGACCTAAGCTTGCAACCAAGGACACACATTTGATTTTTCAACCCATTTTTATGCACTAGAGCATGTGCATGTGGTCCAGTTTTGAATTATGCACATAAATGCCTAGAAAACTCGGTTAACGTATAAAAATGTCCAAACGATCCCCGTAAAAATTCCAAAATTTAACACGACCCTCCTATTGTTCTATGTTGACCCCAGAAAAAATTGAAAGCAAGAAGAGGTGGCAAATATCATTTTGTCCACAAAGGTGACACATTTCCCAAATGAAACCATAAGGCTTCTTGTGAGAAGCTTTGGTTTGTGAGGAGCTTGTACAATAACCTGCCCCAAATCGGATAATATTTTTTACCCCAGCATGATGATGGCATTCCATGATAGCATGCCAATGTTCATCAATTTCAGACAAGTTTTGGATTTACTAGAATTACAAAAGAAAGTACCTCAACATTTTCCGGAGATCCATGATGTCGTGGTGTTCGAAATTCATCCCCATTACTTGCATGGGACATAAGCATAAACCCATGCACAAATGTGATTGTACAAACCATTTTGGTGCACCGGAGCATGTGCATGTAGTTTAATTTTGAATTCTGCACCTGAAATGGCTAGAAAACCAAGTTAATGTATATAAATGTCCAAATGAACCCTGAATAATTCCAATTCTAGCAATTCACTGCAGAAAAAAGTTCTAGCAATTCAAACACCTTCCATTGTCGTTGTGACCCTATTATGTAATTCAAATTAAGATTAAAAATCAAGTAGATCACACATAGTTTATTATCACCATCCGTGTGAGATGCCATACGAAGTATCTTGGAGCACCATCAGAGTATAGTACGCTTATGGCTTACGCAAGAAGGTGTGCTGGCTACAGTCAACTGCCAGCGTGTTAAGCACACTAGCTTGCTCCCTAAATATCATTTTGTAAGTGCATCTAGTGCCCCTTAATGATTTTGGTGTATTGAAGACTTATAGGTTAAGGGACTAATGTGTTTGTGAGTGTACACAGGTTCTATAAGTCTATGAGGAGTTTGATATTTACGATGAAAGTCGACCCCTAGAAATGAATGTCTTCATTTGAAGACTTTGGTTTTCTTGAAGACTTTGAAACTGAGGAAATTTGTGTTTCCTTGAAGACTTTGATATTGATGCGAGATTATTAAGCGTGAAGACTTTTGTTTTCATAGTTTCATTTTCTCTTTCTTGAGACATAGGAAACACCGTACTGTTAAAGGGGTCGAGGTAAAACTAAGGAAACACTTTCCAAAGTGATGCTCATCTCAAATCCTACACCTACCCAATCCTTTCGAGTGAAGCCATTGGAAACCTCATACAGTTCAGTCAATTTCTTCAATGACAGAGACGAAGATCTTATGTTCTATGAGGAATTTGTTCTGACTGAGGAGTTAGGAATTCGCCAGTCTGGATTGCCTACAAGTGAGGAACATGATAGCCCTGAGGAATTTGAGAGCTCAAATTTCTGACCATTGCCTTGGTATGCGCCAGCTATCCAAAATATAATACCCACCTAACAGTCATACCATTAAAGGGCATATATGTCTTATCATGTCGGGCTGCTCCTTGGATTTAAAAAGCCGCTCCCTACAATCACAAGCTAGTTGGATGCTCCGAGAGAGACTGACACTTGTCATTGAGAGCATCCCATCCTCCGAGGACTTTGAGCAAAAATCATCATTGAGGAAAAACCCAAAGACTGAAACACCTACAACCCAAGCGATTGAGCATCACTTAAGAGATTGTTCCTATGTTGAACCGATGCTTGTTACCTTTGAGTACTGTGCATCCTCTAGATGGTTATGTGTCATGGTCTAGACCATCCAAGAGGAATTGTGGATCACCGAGTGATCGAGTTTGTGAATATTTGGAAGTCACCTGAAGAGTTACCACGAGTAATTGGCACGAGGTCTGTGTGACCTTAGCTCAAGGAGAATACGGTGAGGACTGTGTGTCCTTAGGTTTAAATACCTAGCTGCTTCAACCAGACGTACAACTGTCACAACAGTTGGAACTATTCTACCAAATCATCGTCTTCACCAATCCACTGGTTATATTCCCTCAACCCTTTCTTTTCCTCATTCATGCATTGATGAACCTGATCGTTACTATTTGAAGACTTTCTCAATTTCCTCAATCCTAATTCTTCACTCACTTTGTCTTCAGCCTGCTTATCATGTTTTTCATGCTACCTATGCTCTGTGTATGACTCATTTCATCATGATGACTATGCTACTGCTTTGTTATGCATGTACCTGACTACTTTTTCCACTACTAGTAGTTCGTTGCTTAGGAAATTCCTCACTTAGAATTTCCTCAGTGACGAATTTGTCAAAATCGCCTATTCACACCCTCTTCTCGATATAACGCACTTTCAGTTGGTATCAGAGCAAGGTACTCCCTTGTTCTGTGTGATTTTGGTTTAACCACCTGGAGTTTTAGTTATGTCGACTACAAGTATGAAGAATTGTCGTGCCCCATCTTTGACTGTCACGATTATCCCAAATGGAAGGCCATGACGAGGAAGCTGCTCATGGCGATGAACAGCAAGCTGTGGACCGACACTGAGATTGCCTTTACAGATCTATGCAAGATGGCGCATGCTGATGATATTCGCAAGTACACTCAGCTTGACACTATGGTGAGAGATATCATCTGTTCTTGCCTATCCAGAGATGAATTCAGGCGCATAATACATCTTTGCAATGCGAAGCTTATCTGGGACCAAATCTCTGATGTCTATGAAGGTCATCGAAATCATCATGATCCCTGGTTTGATGAGTTCAATGAATCACTTAAAACGATGACTTTCGAACCTGAACCATCATCTTCAGCACCTTGCCTCATGGAAAAAGGTGCAAAGGAACCCAAATGCTACTCATCTGAATCTGATGATGATTTTGGACCTAGCTATTCCAAGCTTGCTACTATTGCCACTAAACAATAAAAGGCTTTGGAAAAGGTTCAAAATTTAATAGATAAAAGCGATGACTTGTTCGGTGAGGAAATGGATCGAACTCAAACTCTGACTGATAATCTAGAGTGACTTTAGTCTAAGTTTGATAACCTTCAGAGTCATCATAACACTCTCTTAGCCGATCTTGAGAAGCTTTCTTATGAATTTCTTCAAAGAAAGCAAGATCTTGAGAAGCTAAGGTTGAGTTATGAAGATCTTTAGAAGGAAAATGATTCATTGCTTGCTCAACAGATCATTTCCGCTCAGGAATAATTCATTCCACCATGTTTGAAATGCATTGAACATGAATCTACTAATTCTTCACCTGAATGTTCAAATGCTTCTATTGCTGGAAATTCTTCAACTGTCTCTGTGGTCACAAATTCCTCATCTAAGGATAGCACAAGTATCGCTGACGATAATGCAGGGTTGAAGTAATTGTATGTGACAGGCTTGTACAAAAGCCTCAAAGAGCATTAGGCTCTTTGTGATGTGGTTAAAAAGAAGATCGTCAACAGGAACCCTAGGAAAGAGGGTATTGCCTTTGAGAGGAAACTCAATGCTGACAGGACCTACTAGAAACCCGAGCAATATCCCAAAACCTCATGGGTTGCTGCAAAAGGACCTCCCGTAGATCCATCCACTTTATCTGGCCTTCCTTGTGAATCTTCATATTCATCTGATGAGTCATTAGACTCCAACTATAAACTATTCAAAAATCAGAATGGTGAACTCTTTGCTATATATGTTGGTACTAACTACAGGAACGGTCCCGTGATGAAGAAAATCCGGGTTCCCAAAAGGTGCCTTGAAAGTCTTTGGGTGAATGCCATCATGATACCACCTGTGAAGAATAGGAACTCCATGTCAAATTCTTCATATGGAACAAAGTCTTCATATGGATCCAAGTCCTCATATGGACCAAATTCCTCACGTGGGTCAAATTCCTCAAATGGATCCGAATCCTCATATGATCATTATCATGCTAACGCTTCTGTCTCACATCAAAAATTTAAGAGCTATGAATATGTGCATTATTCTTCAAACCATTATGTTCATAAGTCCTCGAAGAATTTCTCTGCTTATTCATATTCATACTCTAACCCCTCTTTTGTGAAACGAAGTGCATTGGCTTCAATGCCATCTTTCTCTTATGGAGCTCGCAGAATGATGAACTCTTTGCCACCCCTCAAGACGTGGGTGGTAAAGAAAAAGAACTAATCTCTTATGCAGGGTTAGGTCTCCAGACGAACTTGAACATCTGAAGAATTTGCTAGAGACCTGAATATGCTTGAAAGGATGCAATCTAACCATGAAGAAATGAATTACCAATTTCTCATGTACTCATACTGTTATATCTGTTGTACAGCTTGATGAAGTTCATGCCATATTATTCACTAATGAAGTATATGAGTTCGTAAGATGCTCTAATTCATCTACATGATGATCAACCCAAAGCTACTAAGTGGGTCCTCGATAGTGGATGTAAAAATAACATGAATGGTGACAAGAACTTATTGATGGATGCTGCTCTATCTCCATCGCATCTGAAGCATATCACCTACGCTGACAAAGGAAAAATTAAGGTATTGGGTCTAGGTAGGGTTGTGATCTCAAAGGATCGACTCATGGACAAAGTCATGCTTGTCGAGTCCTTAGGATTCAACTCATGTCTATTTCAATGCTGTGTGATCTTCATATGGTTGTCGTGTTTTGCAAATATCGTTGCATTGTGTGCATGGAATCTGACAATTCCAAAGTCTTCAAAGGCTTTAGGAGAGGAGACTTGTATATTGTTGATTTCTCTGCAGGACCATAGCCTGCCACATGTATACTTGCAAAAGCTTCAGAAGGATGGTTATGGCATCGACGACTAGGTCATGATGGCATAAGGAACTTACATACACTCACGAAGAAGAAGCACGTCATCGGCATCGAGGGTGTCAAATTCCTCAAAGACCATTTTTGTGGGGCTTGTGAGGCTGGAAATATGACAAGAGCCAAGCATCGCTCGAAGACTATCATGACTACCACTCGTCCTTTTGAATTGCTTCACATGGATCTCTTTGACCCTACTCATTATGCCACACTAATAAATGCAGCATCTCTATGTGGCTTTGTTATGTTGATGACTATTCTGATTACACCTGGGTGCATATCATCACTTACAAAACTAAAGTGCATGAAGTCTTCAAATGATTTTCCTCAAGGGCCTCGACAAATTTCGGTGTGAAGATCAAGCATATCCGGAGAGACAATGGGACCTAGTTAAAGTATACTGGTCTTGATGACTATCTTGATGAACTTGGTATTACTCACGAGTTATCTGCCCCTTACACTCCTTAGCAGAATGGCATCATGGAGCGCAAGAACAGGACTCTTGTTGAGATGGGCTGCACTATGCTTGATGAATACAAGACACCTCCTCGCTTCTAGCCTGAGGCTATTGATACTGCGTGCCACATCATCAAAATGGTGTACTTCACAAATTCTTCAAGAATACCTCATATAAACTCCTCATTGAAAAGAAACCGAATGTGAGTTATTTCAAAGTCTTTAGTGCTAAATGTTGGATTAGAGATCCTCATCACAATTCTAAATTTGCACCGAAAGCACATGAAGGTTTTATGCTTGTTTATGGAAAGGACTCGCACACCTATAGAGCCTTCAACACCTATCACCACAAGGTTATTGAAACTGTATTGTGCGGTTCGATGAATATAATGGCTCACAAAGAGAGCACCTACCTCCAGTGCTAGATGAAATGTCACTTGAGGAATCCATCAAGTTCAAGGCCACTGAGGATGTCATGCCCATTGAAGAATCTGCTGAAGAAATCATTTTAGAACGTGAAGAAAATCATGCTGGTGCATCTGAGTAAAATGGCTCTGAAGAAAATGTTGACCCCAATCAAAGTTTTCAACCTGCTCATCCTCGTGTTGCTAGTGAAGTACAGATTGGGAGAATCATTGACGACATCAACGCACCAGTTCCTCTCACACGCTCAAAAGCTTCACATTTGTCTAACTTTTGTGGGAATTTCACTTTTGTCTCTATCATAGAGCCCACCAAAGTTGATGCAGCATTTATGGAGCCTTAGTAGATTAAACCGATGCAAGAGGAATTACATCAATTTGAGCTCAACAATGTTTGGGAGTTTGTCAAGCGACCAGACCCATGCAAGCACAATATCGTCGGTAACAAATGGATCTATGGCAACAAGCAAGATGAAAATGGCCTCATGGTGAGGAATAAGTCTTGTCTTGTAACTCAAGACTACACACAGGTTGCAGGAACTGATTTTGATGAAACTTTTGCACCTGTTGCTAGACTTGAGGCTATTTGCATATTGCTTGCTTATGCTAACCATCATAATATAATCTTATATCAAATGGATGTGAAAAGTGCATTCCTCAATGGTAAGCTTGAGGAAGAAATATATGTTGCTCAACCACCAGGTTTTGAAGATCCTAAGCGTCCTGACAAAGTCTTCAGACTCAATAAATCCCTCTATGGCCTCAAGCAGGTCCCTTGGGCGTGGTATGATACTTTGAAGGAATTCCTCATGAAGAAAGTCTTCAAACCATGGTCATTTGACCAAACTCTTTTCACCAAAACCTATGATGATGAATTATTCGTGTGCCAAATATATGTTGATGATATTATCTTCGGCTGTACTAACCAATGTTACAGTGACGAATTTGCCTATATGATGAGTGAGGAATATCAAATGTCTATGATGGGAGAATTGAAATTCTTCTTAGGTCTTCAAATTCATCAACAACGCAATGGCACCTTCATATCTCAAGAGAAATACCTCAAAGATATGCTGAGGAAATTCGGCATGCAAGATTACAAAAGCGTCAAAATCCCTATGCCCACAAATGGTCATCTATGCACTGATGAAAATGTAAAGACTTCAATCAAAAGGTATACCGCTCCATGATTGGCTCTTTATTGTATCTATGTGCGTCGAGGCTAGATATTATGCTTAGTGTTTGCATGTGTGCCCGTTTTCAAGCTACACCAAAGGAATCACACCACAAAGTTGTGAAACATATTCTTCGATATCTAGCTCACAGCCCAACACTTGGATTATGGTATCCCAAGGGCTCGGTTTTTGATCTCATTTTGACTCTGACTATGCTAGTGATCGAGTGGATCGCAAGTCAACATCAGGCACATGCCATTTCCTCATACGATCCTTGGTATGTTGGTCCTCGAAGAAGCAGAACTGCGTATCACTGTCTACTCCTGAAGTTGAGTACATTGCTGCTGGTTCTTGCTGTGCTTAATTGCTATGGATGAAGCAAACCCTCAAGGACTACGACATCAACATGAAGAATGTGCCACTCTACTACGACAACGAGAGTGCCATCAAGATTGCTCATAACCCAGTTCAGCACATGAAGGCAAAGCACATCCAGATTCGTCATCATTTTCTTCGTGGTCATGTGTGGATTGTCAAATCTATACAACTCTGGAACCTAAGTCAAGAACTCTTAGTGGAATTCCTCAAGACACAAATGGTCCAATTCCTCAAAATTGATACTTATGAAAAATTTCTGAGAATGCTTATGACCTCTCCAAATTCTTTGCACCTATACTTCATTCACATGTACAAAATGCCGTTGGTGAATCACTAGGTTCTCATCAACTTAACTCATTTGCAGTGTTCCTCGAAGATAAATTGCATACTTCCTCAGAAACATCAATTGTTCAAAATCCTCAAGTGAAGAAAATGGCTGAAGGTAAAATACCTTAGAAGGGAGGAAAGAGACCAGAGTCCAACACTCCTTTTGAGATCCCTAATGACATATATGTTGGGTACTGTACTCCTGATGAGGGAATTCATGGCAAAGAAAACAATAATTAGTGCAAAGTGCGCATACAGAGGATTGATAGAAGATTGGCTAAGGAATGGAGGGAATATCGTTATGTTACTCCTAAGTGCATGAAGAAATTCGTTGTTAACCCTCCATGTCCAAGACCTCCATTGGCTCCAGGCCAAGAAGCTGATCCCTCAAGCATCAGGCGCTGTGAGGAATTTCCCAAAGAATGGGCCAAGTGCCAAGCCAAGTTGGCTAAAGTACCAAAAGAAGCAGTGAAGAAATTCAATGAAGATTCTGCTGCTGAGGCCTCGGCTTGCAAGCCTAAGAAGGATTTGCTGAAGAAATCATCTGTGAAGCCGAGTTCCTCAAAAGCAATGCCCTCACGACCAATACCGAATCCCTCAAAGTGAATTCCTCTGGAAACCTCTTCAAGGGCAGCTCCAATTCCCTCTGTTGCCACAAAATCCTCAAATACTTCTGCAAAGTCCTCAACACATGTGCATCTTGCCACATGTCAAAGGAGTGTAGGCTTCTCAATTGCTTCGGGAACATCTGCTAGTTCCTCAGCTCCACCATCGTCCTCAACAGGTCCATCCTTGTTGAAGAAAAAGGCCACTTCCGGACGTGGATTGAGGCCAAGTCATGATAAGAAGCAAGTTACTTTCCAAGTCCCGTCTGATGACGATGATGATGAAGAATTTGCTGAAATCATCATAGACAGGCAAGAAAGGCAGCTAGAGCCAAAGAATGTTGTGCCACACATGCTGGATCCAAAGATCATAGATTATATTGATCTATATCATAAGGATCCCAACACTCCTGTGCCTGACTTAAACCTCACACTAGGTCAAAGTCATATGTTAACAACATTCATCAATGAAGAAAAATGGAAATTTGAAAAGGGGAGGCAAGTCAAGAAAGCATAATACAAGGAGTGTATTCTGAAGAAAAATGTTCTGAACATGTCTCTTGAAGAACTTGTATCTTTCCAAAAGGATATCTAAGGCCTTAGTGATGAGTTTCACACCTATTATGAAGACTGGCTAGGTGCTAAAGTCAGATTTGTCAAACTGGAAAAGAACCTTAAACCCAATGTTGCAGCTCCATCGCAACAAGAAATTCCTCAGGCTAAAGCTTCTGCTCAGCCTACTGAAGAAAATGCAAGCACAGCTGATGAAAGTCAGGCTGCTGATGACACTGAAAGTACCAGGGATGCTAAAGAAATTCTAGCTTCTGAAGAAACTGACAGGGCAACCACCAATGTTGCGCCTAAAGAACATACCAGGCCAGCTGAAGCATTTTCTGCTCCTGAAGAAGCTGTAAATGCCAGGGCGACTGCACCAGTCATGCCTAAAGACACTGAACTAACTTCATCTGCTCCTCCTGCAAAGTCATCACAGATGAATAATATCAACCTTCCTCCTGCATTAGAAGTGAAGAAAACCAAAGTTGTGGAGAAGGCAGCTATGAAGAAAAGGAAAGCATCAACATCTGTAGAGTCATCAGCTCCAAAGAAAGTGAAGACTTTGACAAGTTCCTTCACTAACCCCATTGATGTTGTTCCAGTATCTATTGTGCCATCAAAGGAAATTGTCCCTTTTGGTGTAGAATATGGCATACCAGTGACATTGATGAAGAGAATTCTCCTGCTGCTTCTTCAGAGCAGTTGGATGAAGAAATTGAAGTGGAAGATATCCCTTCAACCAACTGGTATCATCGCCCATGCCTCAGTTCACGGCTAAATAGGTAGGCGTTGAAGAAATGGAAGAAGAAGAAGACGAGGATGTGGACATTCGGTCTACAACACTAGTTTTGAATGATGATTATTGGGAAAGACTTCACCCCAATTCACCTCTAACCACACCTCCGCATCAAATTCCTCGGTCCCATGTGTAGACTAGAGAAATCAAACGGGATCAGAAGGACGTCAAACATCACTTGTTTCCATTACCGAAGAAGTTCCAACTACAACAGTTGAAGAAACTGAAACTCAACACGCTGCTGAAGAACCTGAACCTTAATTCCTAAGTCAGCAGCTCTAGAGATTTTAAAGAAAGAGGTTGGGAAGTCTTCAACTGTTAACCTTTAGCCCAAGCAGCAAAATCCTCATGCTAAAAGGCTGAAATTCAAAGATGATAATTTTTTTGCTGACAACCATTTTGAAAGTGCGTTAAGTTGACTAGAGGGGGGGTGAATATGCAATTTTTACAAATTCCTCACTGAGGAATTTCAGGTTGAGGAAATTCCTAAGTCACGAACAACTAGCAGTGGAATAAGTACTCAAGTGTAAGCGTAACAGAGTAAAAGCATAGTCATCATGATGATATGAAAAACGAACACAGAGCACAAGTAGCATAAACACAGGATAAGCAGGCTGAAGACAGTGTGATTGAAGAAATTGTATTGTGGAAATAGAGAAAGTCTTATATCAAAGTCTTCAAATAGTAATGATCAGGTTCATCAACACATGAATGAGGAAATGAAAGGGTTGAAGAATTAGAACTAGTAGGCTTGATGAAGATAATCATTTCGTAGACCAGTTCCAACTGTTGTGATAGTTAACGTCTAGTTGGAGTGGCTGAGTATTAGACTCCAGGACACACAGTCCTCACCGTATTCTCCTTGACCTAAGGTCACACATACCTCGCCCAACACTCATGGTGAGTCTTCACAGGTGACTTCCAAACCTTCACAAACTTGGTCACTCGGCGATCCACAATTCCTCTTGGATGCTCAGACCATGACACCTAACTGTCTGGAGGATACACAGTCCTCAAAGGTAACAAGCATCGCTTCCACACAGGAACAATCTCTTCAGTGATACACAATCACTTTGGGTTTGTAGGTGTTTGGGTTTGGGTTTGGGGTTTTCCTCACTTGATGATTTTCTCTCAAAGTCCTTGGAGGATGGGATGCTCTCAATTGACAAGTATCAGTTTCTCTCAGAGCAGCCGACCAGCTAGTGGTTGTAGGGGATGGCTATTTATTGCCTACGGAGTATCCCGACATGATAAGACATAAATGCCCTTCAATGATATGACCGTTAGGTGGTAGGATATTTTGGACAGCTGGTGCGTGGCACAGCAACGGTCGGGTTTGAGGTTTGAATTCCTCAGGGCTATCATGTTCCTCACTATGTAGGCAATCTGCACTGGCGAATTCCTAACTCCTCAATCAGAACAAATTCCTGAGAGACCAGAAGAACTTCGTCTCTATAACTGAAGAAATTGACTGAACTGATATGAGATTTCCAATGGATTCACTCGAAAGGATTGGGTACGTGTAGGATTTTGAGATGAGCATCACTTGGAAATCAGTTTCCTTAGTATTACCTTGACCCCCTTTAACAGTACGGTGTTTCCTATGACTCAAGAAAGAGAAAATGAAACTATGAAGACAAAAGTCCTCACGCTTCATAATCCTCGCATGAATATCCAATTCTTCAAGGTCACACCAATTTCTTCAATTTTGAAGTCTTCATGAGAACCAAAGTCTTCAGCTGAAGAAATTCATTTTTAGGGGTCGACATTCACTATAAATATCAAACTCTCATCGACTTATAGAGCCTGCGTACACTCACAAACATATTATTCCCTTAACCTATAAGTCTTCAATACACCAAAATCACTAAGGAGCACTAGATGCACTTACAATCTCCCCCTTTTTGGTTATTGATGACAATATAGGTTAAGTTTTCGATGGGGATAAACATATGAAGTGTAAATACTCATATTGAGATATTTGATTGTAAGATATAGAAGAACTCACCCTGAAGATGTGCATAGTGAGGAATTTGCTTTTGAAGCAATGCACATTTGAAGAGTAGAATCATGGAGATCTCCCCCTATATCTTGTAATTCATACACGCATTTAACATATCGAATGAAGAATTTGAAATGCATGATGAAATATGGCGACTGATGTAATTCAGCATGCGTGCATAACATATATGAGGAAATAGCATGCAGAAAAATAGAGGAAAAGTATCAGGTCACCACTGGACTTAAGTTTACAACTCGATCCAACAAACACTTCAGAAGAGCGAGAGTTGTAACTTAGCAAAACAAACACCCATATATAGATACCCGCTTGAAGACTAACTCAAATTTCTCCCGCTTTGTCATCAAATGACCAAAAGCGCCAAAAAATGAGGACTAACGCCCCTGAAGAATATCATCATGAAGTCGATGGAGGAGCGCCAGCGTTGTTGGGGTCGGTTGTTGGAGTAGGGCTTGCCGCAGTGTCGTCCAAATCTTCATTTTCACCAGTCTCGCGCGATGAAGAAAACGAGCTGGCCACCAAAGAAGGAACTTCAACTTTCTTGAATTTCTTCAAGGGTCGCTTAGACTAGTTGAAGTCCTGCTTGAAGCCCATCTGCTTAAGATCTTCTTCACCGTAGAGATGAGACAGAACAGCCCAGGTGCGATCAAATACTTCATGGAGGTAGTAATGGTTCTTCTTCACTGAATTGTGTGTAGCAGTCATGTTGTGAAGAACTAAACCAAACTGACGCCTGACCCATTTGTGGTTGCGATCGACCTTCTATTGAAGACTGAGGAGAAGCTCATGATCAGTCATCACCCTTGGAGCTGTGCCTTGAGGATTTTGCTTTGACGCATTGCCAGCAAAGTCATGAGTGGTAGAGTCATCATTGGTGGAGTACGATGCAGCTTTGCAGAACTGTCCATCCAATGGACGAATGCCTTCATCAATAACAGCAGTTACCTTGCCTTTTTCATCAGCTGAGGAAAATGTCCGCTTGAGTTCGACGGGGGGGGGGGGGCAAGTAGCTACCATGGTTGAGTGTGTCAGCCTTGCAATTGATTGAAGACCTTGATTTGAGGAATCTCATAATCCAGGGAGCATAAGGCTTCGATTCAAAAGGAGACAATGCAACATTTTCCATAGTCCTCATGAAGAAGTCATGGTAGTTGATTGGAATACCATGCATGATATTGAATTGCAGATTCTTCAACATGCCAACGACTTCTTCATCATTTTATTCATGGCCTTTTATAGGACTTAGTGTCTTGGTCAGAATGCGATAGATAGTCCGTGGCACATATAGAAATTCCTTCACGAGGAATTTGGTCATTGGGGCTCGACCGGGCTTCAGCTGCTTCATCAACACTTGTATGCAGTGATTTGTGAGTTTAGGTTCATGATATATAAGAGGCGCATCTTCAAGGGGAGGACTGACAGGTAGGGCATGAAGCAATTCAAAGGACGGTGCTTTGAAGTGAGTGTTTTCTGTCATTCAGTCCAACACCGAAGAGTTCACATTGTCAGCATTTCCTGTGATGTGGAGCGTCGCATAGAACTGAAGAATTAGCTCTTCATTCCAATCACATATATCGGTGCAGAAGTTGAGCAGTCCAGCGTCATGAAGAACACTGAGGACTGGTGTGAAGCACGACAGCAACTCCATGTCCACAGGAGGAATATGCTCATGGCAAAGGCTTTGTCCTTATCAAAAAGCAGTGAACAATAGAAGTTTGCTTGGCTGGCGGTCCAGAAACGCTTCCTTCGAAGACGAGCAGAGTCATATGGGTTGTATTCTATGAATAACATGTGCTCGTGGAAGAAGTCATCAGCATTGAACTTTTGCTTCTTAGAGAAGGGATTCTTTGGCTTGGGCTGAGGAGTATCAGTCAAAGTCATCACAGCCTCAGGAATCACATTCTCAGGAACCACAGGCTGAGGAATTTCAGTTTCTTCTTCAGTTGCAGCCTGGATCTTCATTTCTTCATCAGCATTTACATCAGCACTAGTGGCTGGAATTTCTTCAGGAATGGAAAGAAGAGGTACTTGAGGTTCATCAGAGCCCGTGTGAATTTCTTCAGTCTGGACTGGGGAATGAGGAATCTGTTGCAGTGGGGTGAACATGGGGGAATTGGGGTGATGACTTTCCCAATAGTCATCATTCTACGCTGGAGTGGTGCACCCAATGTCCACGTCTTCTTCTTCTTTTATCAATTTCTTCAATGCCTGCCTCTTCAGTCGTGAACTGAGGCATGGGCGATGATACCAGAGGGGTTGAAGTGATATTGTCCACTTCAATTTCTTCATCCATCTGCTATGTTGAAGCAGCAGAAGGATCTTTTTCATTTGATTCACTTGGAATCACATAATCTTCACCAAAAGGAATGATTTCCTTTAATGGCATGCTTAAAAGAGGAAAATAATCTATTGAGTTTGCAAATGAGCTGGTCAAAGTCTTCGCCTTCTTGGGAGCAAAAGACTCTAAGGAAGGAGATGCTTTCCTTTTCTTCTGTGCAGCTCGCTCCGCAGCCTTGGTTTTCTTCACTTCTAATGCAGAAGGAAGAATAGGACTTGGTGTTGGCATTGGTGTAGGAGGAGAAGAGGAAATTCGTTCAGTTTCTTCAGGCACAACTGATGCAGTTGTCCTGACTTGTTCAGTTTCTTTAGGCACATCGTCAGATGCTTTAGCTAGCCTGCCTGGTTCTTCAGGCGCAACACTAGAGGTTGCCTTGGCAATTTCTTTAGCGGCTGGAATAGCTTCATCAGCCCTGGTGCTTTTAGTTTCATCAGCAGCCTGATTTTCATCAGCGGTGCTGGCATGTTCTTCAGTAGGCTGTGCAGATGCTTCAGCCTGAGGAATTTCAATGTGCGTTGGAGCAGCAACATTGGGTGTAAATCCCTTCACCATTCTGACAAATCTGACTTTGGCTCCCAGCCATTCTGCCTTGTAGGCGTCAAATTCATCTCTGAGTTTCTTAATCTC
This sequence comes from Triticum aestivum, assembly GCF_018294505.1. Lineage (NCBI taxonomy): Eukaryota > Viridiplantae > Streptophyta > Magnoliopsida > Poales > Poaceae > Triticum > Triticum aestivum. The sequence goes on along the minus strand of NC_057810.1, from coordinate 369,933,085 downwards.
AGATTGTAGAATGACAAGTTCATCAGGCGATAGCGTTGGAACGTTGTCCTTCAAAAAGTGTTGTTTCTTGTACTGGGCTTTCTTCACAGACCTGGCTTTCTCAAATTTCCATTTTTCTTCAGAAATGAAAGCAGTCAACATATGACTTCGACCAGGTGTGAGGTTTAATTCAGGCAAGGGAGTGTTTGGGTCCTAGTGCTAGAGGTCAATGAAGTCCAGGATCTTCTTCGGATCCAAAATGAGGGGCACAACACTGCCCTTGTCTCTAGAGGCCATTTGCTATCTGTCTCTGATGATTTCATCTAATTCTTCATCATCAGCTTCATCATCATCTGATGGCACTTGGAAGGCAACTTGCTTCTTGTGAGGACTTGGTCTGGTGCCTCGTCCAGCAGTTGCCTTGGTCTTCAGCAAAGTGGGGCCTGTTGAAGACTGAGGTGGAGTTGAAGAACTTGCATATGCTCCTGAGGTAATTGAGATGCCTGTGGTCCTTTGGCAAGAGGCGAGAAGCATAGGTGCCGAGGACTTTGCTGGAGGAGCTGAGGGTTTTGCAACTTGAGGAACTAGAGCAGCTTGAGGAATAGGTCGTGAGGGCACAGATGAGCCTGGCCTTGTGGGCATTGCTGAGGAATGTGGTTTCCGAGCAAGCTTCTTAGGCATAGCCTTCTTGCTAGTAGAGGCCTCAGCAGTGGCAGCAGCTGATTCTTCATTGAATTTCCTCACTGCTTCTTTGGCCTGTTTGGCTAACTTGGCTTGCTACTTGGCCCATTCATCAGCATAGTACTCACCGCGCTTGATGCTAGTGGATCAACAATTTTGCCAGGTGCCAACTGAGGTCTTGGGCAAGGAGGGTTTAGAGAGAATTTCTTCATGTACTTTGAAGTGACATATCTATATTCCCTCCATTCCCATGCCCATCTTCGTTCAATTTTCTGAATGCGCACTTTGCGCTCATTCTTCATTTCCTTTTCTTGAGTTGCCTCATTTGGAGTGCAATACCCTGCATAGATGTCATCATTGATTTCAAAAGCAGTATTCACTTCCAATTTCTTCCCTCCCTTCTGAGGTCTGTTTCCATCTGCCATTTTCTTCAGCTAAGGATTTTGAACTATTGAGTTCTCTAAAAAAGTATGCAGCTTTTCTTCGAGGAATGCTGCAAATGAGTTAAGTTGATGAGAACCTAGTGATTCAGCAGCAGGCATGTGTACCTGTGAACAGAGTATAGGTGTGAAGAATTTGAAGAGGCCATATGCGTTCTCAGAAGTTTTTGCAAAACGGAATAAGTTTGAGGAAATTGACCAGATATGTCTTGAAGAATTTCACTAAGAATTCTTTGACTTATGTTGCAGAGTTGTGTGGATTGTGAAATTCACACAATTGAGGAATCTTGAGGAAAAATGTCACTTAGAGAAACAGATCACAATTGAGGAATCTCTCAAGGAGATGACTTTGAGGAGATTCCTTGAAATCCTCAAACCAAGGATCATGACGAGTTCGATGGCCTTCATAGACCTCAGATAGTCGGTCCCAGATAAGCTTTGCATGTTTGAGATGCATGATGTTCCTGAACTGATTTTAGGACAAACAAGAGCAGATGACATCCTTTGCCGTGAGTTTGAGTAGAGTGTACTTGCGAATATCGTCAGCCTCCGTCACCTTGCAAAGATCGGTAAGACCGATCTCAATGAGGTCCACAGTTTGTTGTTCATCGCCATGAGTCGCTTCTTCATCATGGCCTTCCACTTGGAATAGTCATGGTCGTCAAAGATAGGGCATGTCACTTTCTTCATTCTTGCAGTCGACATAACTAGAACTCCAGGTGGTTAAACCAAAATCACAAAGAACAAGGGAGTACCTTGCTCTGATACCAATTGAAAGTGCGCTATGTCGACTAGAGGGGGGTGAATAGGCGATTTTTACAAGTTTGTCACTGTGGAATTTCAGGGTGAGGAAATTCCTAAGTCAAGAACAACTAGCAACGTAATAAGTACTCAGGTATAATAGCATAGCCATCATGATGAAATGAATGACAAACACAGAGTACAGAGAGCGTAAACACAAGATAAGCATGCTGAAGACAATGTAAGTGAAGAAATTGGATTGAGGAAATAGAGAAAGTCTTCCGTAAAGTCTTCCAACATTAATGATTAGGTTCATCAACACATGAATGAGGAAATGAAAGGGTTGAGGAAATAGAAACAGTAGGCTTGGTGAAGACAATCCGCATTGGAGAATTCCTAACTCCTCTGTCAGAACAAATTCCTCAGAGACCAGAAGATCTTCATCTCTGTCACTGAAGAAATTGACTAAACTGATATGAGATTTCCAATGGCTTCACTCGAAAGGATTTGGAAGATGTAGGATTATGAGAACAGCATCACTTGGAAATCAGTTTCCTTAGTATTACCTCGACCCCCTTTAACAGTACAGTGTTTCCAATGACTCAAGAAAGAGAAAATGATACTACGAAAACCAAAGTCTTCACGCTTCATAATCCTCGCATGAATATCCAATTCTTCAATGTCACATCAATTTCTTCAATTTCAAAGTCTTCAGGAGAACCAAGGTCTTCAGATGAAGACATTCATTTTTAGTGGTCGATATTCACTGTAAATATCAAACTCCTCATCGACTAATAGAGCCTGTATACACTCGCAAACATATTAATCCCTTAACCTATAAGTCTTCAATACACGAAAATCACTAAGGGGCACTAGATGCACTTACACATTTCTTCACGGATTTCAAACCTTATGATTCAACAATGCAAGCGCTTCTTGACTGCCAGTCAGATGAACTTCTATTCATCACTCTTATTTGATGAGGAAAAGGTATTTGAGCACCGTGAAATTCCTCATGTTGACATGGAGTCCCTTCTGTGCTTCCAACTTGTCCTGAATGTTCTTCATGACGCTGGGCTTTTGAACTTCTGTGCTGACATCTGCGACTGGAATGAAGAGCTAATTCTTGAATTCTATGCTACACTGCACCTCACTAGAAATGTGGCTGATGTGAATTCATGGGTGCTTGATTGGATGACTAAGGACACGCACTACAAAGCTCCGGCCTCTGAATTACTTCATGCCGTTCCAATCAGTCCTCCTGCTGAAGGTGCAAGGCTTCTGTATGAAAAACTTGAACTCTCTCACAATCTGATGCAAGTTCTTATGAAGCCTTTGAAGCCGGGCCAAGCTCCAAGAACCACATTCCTCGTGAAGGAATTTCTATATGTGCCAAGGACCATCTACCGCATTTAGACCAAAACCCTCAGTCCAATCAAGGGCCACAACTCTGAAGAAGAAGAGGTTGTTGGCATCAAGAAGAATCTCTTGTTCAACATCATACATGGAAGTCCCATAAACTACCATGATTTCTTCATGAGGAATTTGGCTAATACAGCTCTGTCATCTTTTGAGTTGAAGCCTTATGCTCCCTGGATCATGAAATTCATCAGATCAAGGTCTTCAATTCATTATGAGGTAGATTGTCAGAATCACGTCAGCTTCCTGCCTCCTATTGAAGTCCCCAAACTGACCATTTCTTTAGTTGATGAACAAGGAAAATGAAAGGATCGAGAATAGGTGTCTAGAGGGGGGTTAATAGACCCTTAACACACAAAGTTGGCAGTTTTTAAGTTTTCCAAGTTGAGGTGGTAGATTAACACAATTTCAAGCATACGCAATACAATTCAAGCAAGCATGCAAATAGTATATGAGCAGCGGAAAGTAAATCATGCAACTTGCAAGAAAGTAAAGGGATGGGATTGGAGTGTGCAAACGCAATAGGAGACATGGGGATTTTTGGCGTGGTTCCGATAGGTGGTGTTATCGTACATCCACGTTGATGGAGACTTCAACTCACGAAGGGTAACATTTGCGCGATGCCATGGAGGGCTCCACCCATGAAGGGTCCATGAAGAAGCAACCTTGTCTATCCCACCATGGCCATCACCCACGAAGGACTTGCCTCACTAGGGTAGATCTTCACGAAGTAGGCTATCTCCTTGCCCATACAAACTCCTTGGTTCAACTCCACAATCTTGACAGAGGCTCCCAAGTAACACCTAACCAATCTAGGAGACAATACTCTCCAAAAGGTAATAGATGGTGTGTTGATGATGAACTCCTTGCTCTTGTGCTTCAAATGATAGTCTCCCCAACACTCAACTCTCTCTCATAGGATTGGATTCGGCGGAAAGATGATTTGAGTGGAAAGCAACTTGGGGAAAGCTAGAGATCAAGATTTATGTGGTTGGAATGGAATATCTTGGTCTCAACACATGAGTAGGTGGTTCTCTTTCAGAAAATGAGTGCTAGAAGTGTAGGCTTGTTCTGATGGCTTTCTCCACGAATGAATAGAGGGTGGAGGGGTATATATAGCCTCCACACAAAATCTAAGCGTTACACACAATTTACCAAACTCGGTGAGACGGAATCAGAAAACTCGATCAGGCTGATTTAGTTCATAATGTGACCGTTAGGAATTTCGGTGGGACCGATATGATCAACTCGGTAGGACCGATGTGCTAGGGTAAGGGTAAAATCTTATCTCGATTTAATCGATTACACAAACTCGGTGGGACCGATTTTGGTAATAAGCAAAACAGAGAGTTGGTCAGGCAAACTCGGTGGGACCGATTGCATATCTCGGTGAGACCAAAATTATGGCAATAGGCAACAGAGAGTTTGAAAGCCCATCTTGGTGAGACTGAGATCCCATCAGTGAGACCAAATTGATTAGTGTTTCTGGCAGTGGCTATGTCAAGTGAACTCGGTGGCGCCGGATAGATCAAATCGGTGGGGCCGAGTTTGACTTTTGGTATGGGACATATGTGGATATGAGAAAGTGGTTGAGGGCTTTGGAGCATATCACTAATCACTTTGAGCAAGCAAGCCATTAAGAAACACCTCATCCCTTTTAATAGTATTGGCTTTCCTATGGACTCAATGTGATCTTGGACCACTGAAATAAAAAATGTAGAGTCCTGAGCTTTGAGCTTGAGCCAATCCTTTGTACTTAGCATATTGAAGGGGTTCCACATCCTCTTGTCCATGCCACTCCACTGTTGGACTTATCTGAAATATACTAGATAAAAGTATTAGTCCAACAAGAGATATGTTGACATTAATTACCAAAATCACCCAGGGAGCACTTGTGCTTTCAATATCCCCCTTTTTGGTAATTGATGACAACATACATTAAAGCTTTAGATAACGATGTAGAGAAAGGAAGCTAAAGCTTTGGAAGGACATGTAACATGCATAGGCTCCCCCTACATGTATGCAATCATGTAAATATGGAACATAGATCATGTGAGTGCATAATCATGACAGAGAAAGCAATGAGTTACATGTATCTTGGCTATATGCATCAGAGCAAATGGTGTGAATATAGGAAATGTACCTTCATGTTCATGAGTCCTTCTTGCAAACAATATGTACATCAGCAAGAGATCCTCATGCACATGAGTGTGATTCATATACTTACCTTGCGGTCTTGAGCTTGCTTTGGAAGAGATGAACCTGAGTAAACAAGGTTAGACAACACAGAACCATCTGCTAAACAGAGCAAGAGCAGCAAACCACAAGAGTGCCAAGATTGGGATGACATGTAGTGAGTGAGTACTAGGTACTCTATTTGAGTGTACACATGTCCCCAATGGTAAAGATATGCAAAGAATTTGAAGATTTCATTCCCTTCGATGTCTTGCTCCCCCTGAATCTTGTACGGGATACTGGGAGAAGATAAGGAATAGAAAATCAGAGCAAAGCAAACACACAAACAACATGAACAACATGAACATGTCTTTCCCCTCTAAAGACATGTGACTTCTCTCCTCTTTGAATACAAGGCAACTGGGGTCTCTCTTGGATTTGATTATTTATATCTCTTTCCCCCTTTTCATATGATTAAGCTTTGATGTGAGCTCTCTCTCCCCCTTTGACATCAATATCCAAGAAGGGATCTTCTAGACTGTGAGTCAAAATAGGTTTGGTCCTTGAGTCACATAGCAAAATAGCAGGGAAAAAATAAGTTGCTGGTAGAGGATAAGAATCATCGAGTGGAACTGGAGCAAAATGTGTAGGATGCAAATGACAAAGTGTGTCCTCAGCATTTGAAATCGGTAACACCGAGTTGCTACCTTCGGTGGCACCGAGGTGATTCGGTTTGACCGAAAGAAACAAACCGGTGTGTCCAAGTTTACTACAAAGATAAAGCACTTGTCATCTCAGCTCACTAAGCAAATAAGATCTCACAAGGATTTGCAGGGAATTAACTAAAGGATTTGCAATGAATAGGATGCAGGGAATGCAGAACAAAAATAAAAAGAAAAGAAATCTAGATGAAGTTTTTTTGAAAAGGGAAACAAACATGCATCAGACAAATGCAAGAACAAGGAGAAACACTAGAGAACTCCATCTAGAATTGGTCGGCAACAAAGTCACCTATGTTAGAGTATATTGACTTTGGAGTCAAGTGAAGACACTTGATCATAGGTCAAATGGGGTTGCCTTTTTTCATTTAATCATTTTGATGTATTCACATCTTGTTGAGCTGCTTTGACCCATGACTTGGGGTAAAGCTTCTCTAAGATGGAATAACATACCTTGAGTGGTGGTGTTGATCTTGATCATGTAGTTGAACTTGTGTGGGATACTCAAGGTTCATGTAGTTCATTTGGAGCACCACTTGTAATTGGAGTTCATCTACCTACATGAATTAGTTTTGCAAGGAGGAGCACTTGTGTATCCAAAGTGTCAATCATGAATATGATATCAAAAGAAATTTGATATATATAAATTGTCAAAGGATATGTTTGTAGGGTTTTCATGCTTCCTTGTCTTCAACCACCGTATTGTAGAGATTTGGTGATGTAGAGATTGCTTAAGATCTGAGTGAGTTGCAATCTCATAGATTTAGATTTATCCAAGTACCTACAAGGATTATATGACATGCAAAGGTGCAAATATATACAAGACATATGATTATCATCATAAGAGAAATATCAAGGATTAGTCAAAGGCTCGTGCCTTGCATGTATCCAAATGGAGTTCCTACTCCAAGTTTAAAGCATCAATGATGTTCAATTCACCTCTTAACCGGCAAAGTACTTTCTCATCAAGCGGTTTGGTGAATATATCCGCCAATTGCTTATCGGTACGAACATGCTTAAGGTCAATGTCTCCTTTAGCAACATGATCTCGAATGAAATGATGACGAACCTCAGTATGCTTAGTTCAAGAATGTTGCGTGGGATTGTGAGAAATCTTAATAGCACTTACATTGTCACAAAGCAATGGAACATGTTTCACATATATCCCATAAACTTTAAGGGTTTGGGTCATCCAAAGTAAATGAGCACAACATGAACCAGCGGCAATGTATTCCGCTTCAGCGGTGGATAAGGATACCGAGTTTTGTTTCTTGGAGGACCAAGACACAAGATATCTACCAAGAAATTGACAAGTACCTGAAGTGGACTTTCTATCGACCTTGTCTCCGGCATAGTCCGAATCGGAGTAGCGAACAAGATCAAAAGAAGACCTCTTTGGATACCAAATGCCAAAATTTGGTATATGTATTAAGAATCTCACCATCCTTTCACAGCCTTAAGATGTCATTCTTTAGGGGCCGCTTGATATCGTGCGCACATGCACTCACTTAGCATAATATCGGGATGGGAGGCACATAGATATAACAATGAACCAATCATAGAGTGGTAAACTTTTTGATCAACGGGTTCACCATCTTTAGTCAAGTCAAGATGTCTACTAGTAGGCATGGGTGTATTCATACCTTTGCATTCTAGCATATTGAACTTCTTGAATAAGTCCTTGGTGCACTTTGTTTGAGAGACAAAGGTACCTTCCTTAGTTTGCTTGATTTGCAAACCAAGAAAGAACTTGAGTTCACTCATCACAGAAATATCAAACTTCTCCGACATAAGCTTCCCAAACTTCTCACTAAAATGAGGGTTAGTTGAACCAAATATAATATCAGCAACATAAATTTGGCACAAAAATAATTCTCCATTAATCCTTTTAGTGAAAAGAGTAGAATCAATTTTTCCAATCTCAAAGCCTTTTTCAATGAGGAACTTGGTCAAGCATTTATATCAAGCTCTAGCAGCTTGCTTAAGACCATAAAGAGCTTTGTGAAGTTTGTAAACATGATTGGGTTTCTTAGGATTAACAAAGCCAGGAGGTTGTTTAACATAAACTTCCTCCTCAATTTTACCATGTAGAAATGCACTTTTAATGTCCATTTGGTACAAGGTGATGTCATGGTGATTAGCATAGGCATGTAATGTGCGAACGGACTCAAGTCTAGCAATGGGGGCATATGTCTCACCATAGTCCATACCTTCGACTTGAGTGGTAGCCTTGGGCAACGAGACATTCTTTGTTGCAAACTACTTGTCCATCTTCATCTTGCTTGTTGTGAAACACCCATTTGGTACCGATGATGGTGTGGTTGTTGTCGGGCTTCTCGACCAATGTCCACACTTGGTTTCTCTCGAAGTTGTATAGCTCTTCCTGCATTGCATTTATCCAATCCGGATCTTCCAATGCTTCTTCAGCCTTCATGGGTTCAATGCTAGAGATGAATGAATAATGTTCACCAAAATTAGCCAAACGAGATTTAGAGCGAGTGATTCTCCCGTTTTGGATATCATTGTAGATTTGCTTGACGGGATGGTCTCTAGCGACTCTGGCTCGAAATCGTGAGAGCTTTTGTTTTTGTCGGGGTGGAACATCTTCTTCTTGGCCTTCTTCATTGTTGACGTCGTCGTTCTCTTGTCATGGTGGAGAAGGAGGTTGATGAGGTTCATCTTGGTGTACTTCCTCATTTTCTTCATCTTGGTGTGTCCCACTTGTGGATGCTTCCATATCAACTCTTGGTTTGCCTTGTCGTGAGATAGAAGCTTCCACTTGGACGGATGAGGTACTCTCCTTCACCTCTGTTGGACGGATCTTCCCAATAGACAAGTCTTGGATTGCTTCTGAAGTGTCTTTGTCTTATACAACAATTGGCAATTGCTCTACTTGTGAGCCATTAGATTCATCAAACTTTCACATCTACCGTCTCTTCAACCTTTCGGGTGAAATTTTTGTAGGCATGATAAGTGTGAGAGTTTGAGCCATAACCAAGTAGGAAACCTTCATGAGATTTGGGAGCAAATTTAGAACGACGATGCTTATGAAGAATGTAGCACTTTGAACCGAATACTTGAAAGTATCCAACTTGGGGTTTGTTATCAGTGAGGAGCTCGTATGCCGTCTTGCCGAGTAGCTTGTGATGATACAAGCGATTTGTTGCATGACAAGGTGTCTCAACCGCTTCCGCCAAAAAGTGTTTTGGCGTCTTGTACTCATCAAACATCATTCTCGCCATTTCGATGAGTGTCAAGTTCTTCCTCTCAACAATTCCATTTTGTTGAGGTGTGTACGTAGCCGAGAACTCATGTGAGATACCTTCTTCGTCAAGAAAGGTGTCCACATTGGCGGTCTTGAACTCCGTTCCGTTGTCGCTCCGAACCCTCTTGATCTTCACTTCAAATTGATTTTGGGCCTTCCTAGCGAAGTTCTTGAAGATCTTTTGAACCTGCGATTTATCATTGAGAAAGAACACCCACGTAAATCTTGAAAAAACATCAACGATGACTAGTCCAAATGAGTTACCACCGAGACTCTTGTAGGCGTTGGGACCAAAGAGATCCATGTGAAGCAGCTCGAGCGGTCTTCTCGTGGCCATGATGTTCTTCACGGGGTGGCTTCCTCCAACCTATTTACCTGCTTGGCAAGCATTGCAAGGTCTATCCTTATCAAATATGACATCTTTAACACCAAGGATATGATCACCTTTAATAAGCTTGTCAAAGTTTCGCATGCCCACATGACCTAACCGTCTATGACACAACCAACCTTTAGAATATTTAGCAATTAAGCAAGTTCTAGGTTGAGCCTTTTTAGTGAAGTCAACAATGTATAGATCACCTCTACGTATGCCGACAAAGACCATTTTATGATTATCTCTTCGAAACACTTGGCAATCTACTTTAGTAAATAGGACATTGAAACCAAAGTCAACTAGTCTAGATACAGTAAGCAGATTATAACCAAGAGATTCAATGAGCATGACATTTTGTATGGAGCTATCATGTGAGATGGCCGCTGTATCGAGGCCAACCACCTTACCCTTTGAGTTATCACCAAAAGTGACATACTTTCGAGGGCCGTCATTTTCAGCAAGCTCACGAAACATATCCTTGTCTTCGGTCATGTGATCGGTACATCCACTATCAAGGAACCATTCCTTTCCTTCAGCCATGTGGCCATGAAGATTAGCCATAAGACCAAAGTGTCTCATTGCATCATCAAGATCATAGTCACTATCATCATCCTCATGATAGTATCCATGTTCAACTTCGTCATGTGATGGATCAATTCCTAGAGAGAGTGATTTATTAGATAAATCATCAAGACAATAGTCATCTTTATGAAATCTAATGGCTTCGGAGATGATATTGCTAATGGTTCCAACATCTCCTTTGGCACGCATAAGGTCACAAAGCTCAAACAAACAATCATCAAACCTAGGATCACTAGTACTTATTTTATTCAAGGATATTGACTTGTGAAGAATCTCATCTGGATTTCGCAAGGAATAGTTTGTAAATCTTTCCTCAAGAAATCTCCATATAGTATAAGCATAATCAAGAGTAGCCAAGTGACCAATAAAATTTCTAGGCAATCCTCTAATGATAAGATTGATAGTTCTAAGATTGCAAATAATGTCAAGATCCTCATCGGGAGTGGGATGCAAGGGCTCAACAATGGGCGCACAAGGGTTGGTAATGTACGTGCTCAAATTATATTCATTGCAAATCTCAAACATCTCATTTATCCACTCATGAAAGTACTCTCCATCAAGTACATGCACTCTATATCTAAGACTCCTCAACATAGACTCATCCATCTTCCTCCAATGGTGATTAAACCAAAGCAATGGAGACCAAAGCTCTGATACCAATTGAAAGGATCGAGAAGAGGTGTCTAGAGGGGAGTGAATAGACCCTCAACACACAAAGTTAGCAGTTTTTCAAGTTGAGGTGGTAGATTAACACAATGTCAAGCATACACAATACAATTCAAGCATGCATGCAAAGAGTATATGAACAGCGGAAATTAAAGCATGCAACTTGCAAGAAAGTAAAGGTACGGGATTGGAGTGTGCAAACGCTATAGGAGACACAGAGACTTTTGGCGTGGTTCTGATAGGTGGTGCTATCGTGCATCCACGTTGATGGAGACTTCAACCCATGAAGGGTAACGGTTGCGCGAGTCCACGGAGGGGCTCCACCCACAAAGGGTCAACAAAGAAGCAACCTTGTCTATCCCACCATGGCCATCGCCCACGAAGGACTTGCCTCACTAGGGTAGATCTTCACGAAGTAGGCGATCTCCTTGCCCGTACAAATTCCTTAGTTCAAGTCCACAATCTTGACGGAGGCTCCCAAGTGACACCTAACCAATCTAGGAGACACCACTCTCCAAAAGGTAATAGATGGTGTGTTGATGATGAACTCCTTGCTCTTGTGCTAGAAATGATAGTCTCCCCAACACTCAACTCCCTCTCATAGGATTGGATTTGGTGGAAAGATGATTAGAGCGGAAAGCAACTTGGGGAAGGCTAGAGATCAAGATTTATGTGGTTGGAATGGAATATCTTGGTCTCAACACATGACTAGGTGGTTCTCTCTCAGAAAATGAGTGTTGGAAGTGTAGGCTTGTTCTGTTGGCTTTCTCCACGAATTAAGAGAGGGTGGAGGGGTATATATAGCCTCCACACAAAATCTAACTTTTACACACAATTTACCAAACTCAGTGAGACCGAATCAGAAAACTCGGTCAGGCCGATTTGGTTCATAATGTGACCGTTAGGCATTTTGGTGGGACCGATATGCTCAACTCGGTAGGACCGATGTGCTAGGGTAAGGGTAAAATCTCATCTCGGTTTTTCCGATTACACAAACTCAGTGGGACCGATTTTGGTAATAAGCAAAACATAGAGTTGGTCAGGGAAACTCGGTGGGAGCGATTGCATATGTCAAGTCGCCATGTGAAGTGAACTCGGTGGCGCCGGATAGATCAAATCGGTGGGGCCGAGTTTGACTTTTGGCATGGGACATATGTGGATATGAGAAAGTGGTTGAGGGCTTTGGAGCATATCACTAAGCACTTTGAGCAAGCAAGCCATTAAGAAACACCTCATCCCCTTTTAATAGTATTGGCTTTCCTATGGACTCAATGTGATCTTGGATCACTGAAATAGAAAATGTAGAGTCATGAGCTATGAGCTTGAGCCAATCCTTTGTCCTTAGCATCTTGAAGGGGTTCCACATCCTCCTGTCCATGCCACTCCACTTTTGGACTTATCTGAAATTTACTAGATAAAAGTATTAGTCCAACAAGAGATATGTTGACATTAATTACCAAAATCACCCAGGGAGCACTTGTGCATTCAGCAAAGCTGTTGTTAATTATGAAGGTACTCGTCCATTGGATGGTCAGTTTCACAAAGCTGCATCTTATTGCACCAATGATGACTCTGCCACCCAAGACTCTGCCGCAAAAGCTTCAAAGCCTATTCCTCAATCCACTCCTCCACGAGTGTTGACTTATCATGAACTTCTTCTAAGTCTTCATCAGAAGGTCGATCACAATCACAAGTGGGTCAAGCTTCAAGTAGGCTCAATTCTTCAGAACATGACAGTCACGCAAAATACTATGAAGAAGAATCGCTAGTACTTGCATGAAGTCTTCAACCACACCTAGGCTATTCTGTCTCACCTGTACGGTGATGAAGATCTCAAGAAAATGTGCTTCCAACAGGACTTTGACTGGTCTCATCCACATTCAAAGAAATTCAAGAAGGTCAAAGTTCCTCACCTGGTTATAAAGTCATACTCCTCGTCGCACGATATGGATGAAGCTGAAGATTTGAACGACATCGCGGCAGGCTCTACCTCAACTGACAACCCCAACAACGCTAGCGCTCCTCCATCGACATCATGATGATATTCTTCTGGGGCGTTAGTCCTCATTTTACGTCCCTTTTGGTCATTCGATGACAAAGGGGGAGAAATTTGAGTTTTTCTTCAGGCGGGTCTTATATATGGGTAATTTTTTCGTTAAGTTACAACTGTTGCTCTTCTGAGGTGTTTGATTTGATGAGTTGTAAACTTAAGTCCTATGGTGCTCTGATAATTTTGAACTGCTTTCTGCATGCTTATTTCGTCAAGTACTTTAATGCAGGCATGCTGAATTTTCTCAGACACCATATTTCATCATGCATTTCAAATTCTTCATATTATATGTCAAATGTGTGTATGAATTATAAGATATAGGGAGAGATCTCCATGATTTTACTCTACAATGTGCATTTGCAGTCCAAAGCAAATTCCTCAAATATGCACATCTTTATGGGGAGTTCTTTTATATCTTGCAATCAAATTCCTCAATATTAGTATTTACACTTCATATGTTTATCCCCGTTGAAAACTTAACCTATTTGTCATCAATCACCAAAAAGGGGGAGATTGTAAGTACATCTAGTGCCCCTTAGTGATTTTGGTGTATTGAAGACTTATAGGTTAAGGGACTAATGTGTTTGTGAGTGTACACATGTTCTATAAGTCTATGAGGAGTTTGATATTTACGAAGAAAGTCGACCCCTAAGAATGGATATATTCATTTGAAGACTTTGGTTTTCTTGAAGACCTTGAAACTGAGGAAACTGGTGTGACCTTGAAGACTTTGATATTGATGCGAGGATTATGAAGGGTGAAGACTTTTGTTTTCATAGTTTCATTTTCTATTTCTTGAGTCATAGGAAACACCGTACTATTAAAGGGGGTCGAGGTAAAACTAAGGAAACACTTTCCAAGTGATGCCCTTCTCAAATCCTACACCCACCCAATCCTTTCGAGTGAAGCCATTGGAAATCTCATACATTTCAATCAATTTCTTCAGTGATAGAGACGAAGATCTTCTGTTCTCTAAGGAATTTGTTCTGACCGAGGAGTAGGAATTCGCCAGTGCGGATTGCCTACAAGTGCGGAACATGATAGCCCTATGGAATTTGAGAGCTCAACTTGCCGACCATTGCTGTGTTATGCGCTAGCTGTCCAAAATATCAAACCCACCTAACGGTCATATCATTGAAGGGCATTTATGTCTTATCATGTCGGGCTACTCCCTAGCTATAAATAGCCGCTCCCTACAACCACTAGCTGGTTGGCTGCTCCGAGAGAAACCGGCACTTCTCATTGAGAGTATCCCATCCTCCAAGGAATTTGAGCAAAAATCGTCAGTGAGGAAAATGCCAAAAACCCAAACACCTACAACCCAAGTGATTGAGCATCACTGAAGATATTGTTCCTGTGTGGAACCGATGCTTGTTACCTTTAAGGACTGTGCATCCTCCAGATGGTTAGCCGTCATGGTCTAGAGCATCCAAGAGGAATTGTGGATCGCTGAGTGACCGAGTCTGTTAATGTCTCGAAGTCACCTGAAGACTTACCATGAGTGATTGGGTGAGGTGTGTGTGACTTTAGCTTAAGGAGAATACGGTGAGGATTGTGTGTCTGGGACTGTGTGTCCTCAGGTTTAAATACCTAGCCGCTCCAACCAGACATACAACTGTTACAACAGTTGGAACTGGTCTACCAAATCATCATCTTCACCAAGCCACTGGTTCTATTTGCTCAACCCTTTCATTTCCTCATTCATGTGTTGATGAACTTGATTGTTACTATTTCAAGACTTTGACTAAAGACTTTCTCAATTTCCTCAATCCTAATTCTTCTGTCACCTTGTCTTCAGCCTGCTTATCCTGTTTTTCACACTACCTATGCTCCTGTATGTTTCATTTCATCATGATGACTATCATAGTGCTTTGTTATGCATGTACATGAGTACTTTTTCCGCTGCTAGTAGTCGTTGTTTAGGAAATTCCTCACTTAGAATTTCCTAAGTGACGAATTTGTAAAAATCGTCTATTCACCCTCCTCTAGTCGATATAACGCACTTTCACATTTCACTGTTCAATCGTCATCGGTGAAAGATGGGGACGTGGACCCACTTCGTGAGGGCAACTTTGGCGGCCCACTCCAGCGAGAGCGCGATCGCAGCCACCATATGCGTGCTATCAAGGTGCATGAGCACGGCCACAATCAGCGACCGGGCGGTCAAGGCAGCCCAAACGACCGATATTGCTTCTCAGGTGGCGGTAGCAACATCTTCCTCGGGGATAGCAACTGGCGAGAGCGGCACAACAGTTGTCCGTTTCGCAGCGGCGGCCTTAGCCCTGATGGAGGCCGCCCACGACCATGTCGAGGCCGCCCACTCCTAGCTCGCGGCAGTCACCGCACAAACCGAACGAAGCTTCTCCGACAACAGTCGGCAACCCACGACCGAAGAGTTGGCAATCGCCGAGAGCGCTTGAGCAGCCGTCGGTTCCTCTACCGCATACCTTGCCATGACGGAGCCCGTCCAAGCCCAGATCACGGCTGCCCACGCCCAGATCATGGCGGCCTTTTCCAAAGAGATGGCGGATGCAGATGGTGAGATGCTTGCCGAGTATGGTGTGATGGATGCCATGGAGCCCCGTCCCCATGAGATCGTCGACCACGAGCTGGACAAGGAGGAGGCAGCAGAGATCGATGAGCATCGTCCGTAGTAGTACTCTTTGTTTTGTTTAATTAAGAGCGCCAGTCTTTAATTTGTTAGAGTAATGTTTAGGTCACCTACCTCTCTTTAATTGCTGAACTTCCTCAATTAAGAAGTGTGGGTGTGCTGTAGTCTCCTTTGTGTACCCAAATTATGCAATGACGTGGATAACCACTATAACCAGGGAAGTTTGAACCAAAATTTGCACGTTCAAACTCACCACACACGGTTTAAGCTACATGAATCGTTTGTGATGTTCACATATCATACACAGTGTTGAATAAGGGACCATGTCTCATGACACTATGCACGCCAGTTTTTTCGCTTAACCGATTCAAAATTTTCGGCTTCCGCGGAAATATCTACCTCCCCACCCCCTCCCCCTACGAAAAGCCACATTTCCCCTGCTTACGCCTTCCTTTCCAAGTTGAAACCTTCAATCCTTGCTTGAAGCGCCACCTCCTCGTCGGTGACCCTCCTTCATGCTGCTCGGCCTCGTAGATCCAGGTAGGTAATCCACACTCGACCCCCATCCCCCTCCTCCTTCCACATCCCACATGCTCTGACTGCGGGGCGACACCTTCCACCAAATCACCGAGCCCTTCCCGACATAAGCGTCGCCCTAAGCCATGGTGCACGCAGTATAGCCAGGAGCTCAAGCAGCATTTCACAATGAAAAAGCAAATCATGGCCGCACGCGCGGGTGAGGTCGCAATGGCCTCCATTCGTGCTGACCCCTAGATCTTGGAGCACCTCACCATGGAGGTGTCGGGACCCCGAATCATAAGTCGAGATCACCGAATGCATGTGTACAGTGATCCCAGAGATCAATGCTCACTGAACACACAGAAGCTGAATAATAAGAGTCTTACATCCATACATACTGTCTTACACAAATTATGACCATTATGGTCAAGTCTTACATTGATAAAGCCTTAAGGGCTGAACATCAAATGAAACACAAGCAGCGGAAATCTTCGTCGATAAGTAGAACCCATGCCATCTGCGTTAACCCTACAGGCATTCTGACTAGGAAACGTCCTAGTTCGCATGTTTGTCTCCAAAGAACTCTTCTTCGAACTTCGGTTCTTCCATGCCTGGTCAATTAAATAACCAGTGGCAAGCCAATGAGTACTTTGAATGTACTCACAAGCAACCCATGTTTTGGTCGAAGATGTAACAATACATGATATAGGTAAATTTTTGCAGAAAGCTAGTTTTGAGTGCAATGACATGTTCAACAACTTGTAAGACATGCATCAAGAGAATTCAAGTAATCATGAGGACAGGTTACAGGTATCAACATAAATAGAGTGGGCACCAACCCATCTCAATCACGTCAAGTCCTTTGACTTGACCCAAGTAGTTATCCGAACACACACACTAGTTTGTAAACTCTGGACATAGTTTAAGCAGCACCACCCAACTGTCCTTGACCGTGGACACGGCTATTCGAATAGTTTTACACTCTGCAGAGGTTGCACACTTTACCCACAAGATCCGGGGAACTTCTGTGCCATC
This sequence comes from Triticum aestivum, assembly GCF_018294505.1. NCBI lineage: Eukaryota > Viridiplantae > Streptophyta > Magnoliopsida > Poales > Poaceae > Triticum > Triticum aestivum. The sequence goes on along the minus strand of NC_057810.1, from coordinate 369,915,830 downwards.
CACGACCCGCGATACCTCAAGTACCCGGGGTAAGCACCCGATCACTACCTTTCCCTAGATGACACTAACATGGAGTCACTCGATTGGTCGTAACCCCTGTGCCCAACATTTCACATCTTAAAATTGTGGAGCCTCGCCCCCATATTTATCACATACCACTGGCATGGGGTACCAACTGTGTGTCCGGTGCCCCATAAAAATGTTCTTGGCCGCCCTACCTGGCACGACCCCGTCCCGAGAGAGCGCACCAACAACTCTCCCGTCACTAGTAATGCGGGCTCCAAGCTAGTATCGGTCTAGGTAATCAATAATGCCCTTTCCCATATAAGGGTAGAGTGGTTGCGCATGTAAGGTTGGGACAGTCGACAAATCTCAAATCTAATCCGTTTTCGAAAACAACACACACTTGCCTCGGTACACCACTTCGTCATCAAGTGGTTACCCATCTCATCATCTCCCTCGGCATAAGTGGCACCCGATGGGGTTTTCGAAAAGTCTTTTGAAAATACTTTGTCTCCATTCACCATGCATATTCCCGTCCCTTTTTGCGTAGCACTACTTTAGCATCCTATCTACTCCCACCGCATAACCCTCATAAGAAGGTAGGGTCATGCACAATGCAAGTATCAACGAGGAAGTACGGTGGCAAACCATCAAAGTGGTACCACCTCATCATGATTCCGATGCAACAATAATATGGTGCTATATGACATGCATAAAAAGGGTTTCATAGACATGGTCAAAGGGCTGCTTGCCTTGGTCTTCAAGTTCTTCAAATCCTTCTCCTTCTTCTTCTTCAGCAACTTCGTCTAGTATGGGATCTAATCGTCGCAAGAAAATAACGAGAAAATAAGGCAATAGTAAAACAGAAAAACCAAAGTGCTCAGAAAAATGTCAACATATTTTTGTTAAATACTAGGATGAAAACTAAGAAGGGGAAAATTCCTAGTTTTGGATTTGGAGTAGCAGAATAGAAGAAATGGATTTACAAAGGTATATTTAAATGCTTAAAATCACATTTAAATATTTACAGTGAAGAAAAGTTTGTTGGATTTGAATGAAAGTTGCACCATTAAATAGGTTGCAATATTTCAGGAATTTAGGAGTTGGAATTAATTTATTTGGACAAATATTCAACTCAGTGGAATTTTTGGAAAATTCATAGAAAAAGAAAAGGAAAAATGGCACTGTGCCACTGGGCCAGAAAGGCCTCAGTGCAGCAGGCCCAGAAGGAACTCAGCCCGCGCGAGGCTGCCACGTCGAAGGCGTAAATGCAAAATACGCCTTCAGTCGACGGGCGAACCGGTACGCGCGCGCTTGTGTTTTAAACCTGACGGGTGGGACCCACACGTCAAGACTTGAGGCTGACGGACGGGCCCCATGGCCGTCGTCGTCAACCCCGGGTCAGAGAGGGCGGCGAGCTCACCGGCGTTGCTGTGGTTGACGACGAGTCGATCCAAGGGCACCGACGTGCTCACGGCGGAGTCGCCATTCGGGTGGAGATGGAGTTGGTCGCCGGGATGCAGGGGTTCGCCGGCGACGAGGAAGCCGGCGACAGAGCTTCGGGAGGAGCTTGCCCCGGTCGATTCCGGCTGCGATAGAGAGGGGAGACAGAGGGGAAATGGTCAGTGGGCTCCTGTTGTTCCAGATCGAGCGAGAGTGGGGGCGGAGAGGGCCCGTACCTCTAGATCAAGGGCGACCCGAGACGGCGGAGCTCCGGTCGATCCCGAGCACAGAAGCCCCTTGAGGGTGTTTGAGTGGTGCGGGCGTGTTCTTGGGGGTGTGAGAAGGAGGCTGATGCCACTGGAGCGGCCCGGGGTGGGCTTATATAGCCGTGTGATGGTCCACCGTCGACCTGTGCGTCGGTGAGCTCGTTGTCGTCGCCACGGGTCATGGGGGCCTGTTTGAGTGTGTCTGGGGTGCTCATGGGGTTGATCTAGGGTGAGCGGGTGAAGGAAGAGAGCAGGAGGAGGGCCAGGGGCACCGCGCGTGTGAGCGTGCTCACTGGTGTGCTCGGGCGGCCGGCGCGCGTGCGAGCTGGGGCAAGAGGAGGGAGAAGGAGGAGGGGGACAGAGGCATAGCATGCTGCGGACGTCGAGAAGCATCGGCTGGCGTGAGGGGAGAGCCGAGGTGGCCGGAGGTGGTTGGCAGGGGGCGACTACAGTGCGGGAGCGCACTGTAGCGCGCTCCAGAGCGTGCAAATTGGCGGCATGCCATTTTTTGGCAAAGTGGGCACGGCCAAGCATGTCTGGTAGCTCTAGGGAGGAGTAAACAATGTGGGGAAAGCCTTGGATGCCTTGGGTGGCCACTGGAGGGAGGAGGGAGGTGAGGAAGAGAGGGAAAGGGGCTGTCCAGAGAGGTAAATGAGGTGGTTTCACCCCTCAATCATTGAGCTGAGGTGCATCCATTGTTACTGGAGGTAGAGGGGGACTTGGAGGGGCTGTGGTAAAAAGGGGAGGCCATGGAGAAGAGTGGAAGAGGTAAAGTAGTTGTTTTAGTAAAATGGCAGAAGGTGTTTGTTGCTGGTTTGGGCAAGAAGATGAACTCCTCTTGTCATAAGGCTTGACAGGGTCAAATGGCATGAGAAAATAAGGGGTTTCACCAATATTGAGTTCATTTGGGCAAAGTTGCCAATGCAACTTTTGTAAACCCTAGAAATCAATAGAAATGTACTTGTGTAGATCTAGTTGCGCAAATCACTTCTACTTGATGCACCATTTGGTGTAGTGGCCTCATTTAGTCATGTGCACATTCTCACAAAAGTTGGGGTCAAGGAGATAAAGTTGGTAGTACAGAGTTGTTCAAGTTTGATTCTTGTCAGAGAGGGTCCTGGGGCACTTTGATCAACATAACATTTTCTCCAACTTGTGCCATTTGGTCTAGATGAATTATTAGACCATTTGAGCATGTTCACAAGGGTTGAGAACATTTGGACATGTTTGGCAATGTAAAGTTGCTCAAACTTCAAAATGGACAGAAATGGCTTTGAGGGGATTTGATGATGTTATATTGTACTCCAAGTCATGAAACTTGGCAAGACCATCTAATATGTCATATGTGACATGATAGAATTTTCTTGGAATTTTTAGATAATATTTCCTTTGTAAATATTTCAAAAGCTTGAAATATCCAGAAAGGGTTTTTGAGGGGTTTGACCAATATTTTCAACATGACCATGTGTTGAAACTCTTATATATGGACAATATATATCCACTGAGTTTCCCTAAATTTTTACAAATATTTTTAAAACAATAAAATAATTTTTCCCTATTAAAGACCAATTGTGGCCTTAAGAAAAAGCTTTTCAATAAAATAGGAAAAATAACTATTAGAATTATATTTTTGTGGTTTATGGGAGTCCTACATCTAATAGGATTCAAATATACCTTTTGAAGTATTTTTCATACCCCAAATCAAGTACTTGCAGTGCAAACCTCAATTCAGGGGGTTTTGGAAAACTAATTTTTGAAAATACTTTTTGGCCAAATTATTTTTGTAAGAAAATATTATGTTGCTCTATACACATGGCATGATCATTGGGCAGAAGCTTGGGGCAAGGAGATGAGGTATAGAAGGTGGAGTTGTGTTGACTTTAAAGAGCACTTGAAAACACAAAGAGAAAACCAACTCAAATAAAAGTCAAATAATGCAAAAGTTTTTGTCAAACCACACTTTATCATGATATATCATCTTAAGAGTTGTGCCAAGAAAATCAGGGTGTGACAGACCTACCCCCCTTACAAGACTCTCATCCCCGAGATTCCCAAACTAGGCGCGAAAAGGGATACAGAAACTTGGATCTGGGGTAGTCTTCACATCCTCATACTTCTTCTGCTTCCGTGTAGTGCTCCATTGAGCTTGAAGTACTTGATGGTGCGGCTTCGTGTATGACGCTCTTTTTGATCCAGGTTGCTAATGGGTAGCTTGCGGTAGGTTAGATTGGCTAGGGGGTCAGTGGTTCGGTGGTCAATGCCCTCGTAGGGATCGGGCAAGTTAGGAAGTTGGAAACACTTCCAGGGTTGTGATGCATGGAAAGCGTTGTGCACAATGGGTAACTCAGGTGGTAACTCTAGCTGGTAGCCGTCTACTCTTCGTCTTGAAGTGATCTCGGAGGGGGTTGTTAAATCTTGGAGTGATCCCGAAGGGGGCCGATGAATCTTGGTGTGGGTTCCCTTGTCATGGAAATGCTTGGTTCCTTAGAGAGGAGTGGTTTGTAGATACACACGGTCTTCAACGAGGAAGTTCACTTCTTGGCGATGGCGGTTGACATAGTTCTTCCTCCTAGACATGACGATCTTCAAATGTTCCTTGACCAACTCAACGATTCTTCTTCCGTCTTCGGGTAGACAAGTATGTCATCAAAGAAAGATGACAACTAACTTGTCCAAGAACTCCATGAAGTCTATGGGGTATGTAAAATGGGCTGAGGCATTGGTGATGGTCATGGTTGAGCATTGGCCAAGGTCTTATCGATCTAGAGCCAAAGCCCAAGGTCAGGATCCGACCATGTTGTGGCTTGGTAGGGCGTAAGGGTTTCAAGGATTCTAGTGTGTGAGTGAATTTTTACCATCCCATCCTTGAGCACAGTTTCTAAGATGCCAATTGTTCTACCTAGACCTTTAAACAATTCACATCATATCACCGTTAGCATCATCTCCTATAGGTCAACTCCAATCATTACTCATGTGATTCATATCCTCATGGCTCCCGAGAGGAGGTCTAACAAAATCATATATGTCTACAATCCCCAACTCATATGTATGTCTACCCCTAAAAATCCATGTGTAGAACATATAAGCTGCTAAGCTTGAACGTGACAATCCAAGTGCTCAGCCTGTTCTTCCAAGGTCTAAGATAAAGCACCTCTATCCTAAAGAAACACGTCGTATTGCACTCCAAAATCTTGTTTCCTTCCTATGAATCAACTCCAACAACCCATTAACTTCCATTAATCACTACATAATCCATTTAATTCTACAAATCCAATGTTTATGGTGTTCCGCAAGACCTTCTAATATCCTCTAATTCTATAATCCTTGAAAAGGTCCAACCTTACTATAGTCATTCCACCAATTTCCATTACCATGGTCGAGTAAACTCCAAAGTCAGGCGTATATAGATCCCTAAATCAACTTCGACAATTAATCCAATCTCCTAGTTTATCATCCACCGAGAAACATGGTATCATGATTGAGATCATCAGTCTAAATCCAGTTTACTCCGAACCATGTAGACTTACTGACCACCTATACTCCACTAGGATCACCTATTTAAATCTAAATCTCTTGTCCAACAAGGAATCCTACATGTTTCCCTCAAGTTATTTATGTAATATCAATTGTCTCTTATCAATATCACCTGGTCAAGTCAAATCCTTGCACTCCCAGGAGTTTCAGCTTGCGATCATAATTGTCCCATAAAACCCAATTTACTCCACGGGTAATGAATGCTATGCTACTCTATTAACATGATCCCACCAAGTTCATCAACTAACATAAAAACCTCATAATCCATCAAGAGGTCTCGGATAATTCCTCAAGGTCTCTGATATAAACTCATCAAGTCATTTGTCCTCTATTCCTGTATCCTCAAATCGGTCTTCCCTATGGCATCATCGGTTTTGGTGCTATCTTAGGATGATAATGTACTCATTCACTATGTCCACTAGTTCCATAATGAACCCAGTGATAAGCAAGGTGACGGAGGCCTAACTGGTCCTCTTGCAATTCTGTGGGTTAAGCACATGGTTAAGGATTCGAGCTTGGGTATATTATGAAGTCTTGAAGGGTCTAGGAATGGGTCTCTAATCTTGGGGGGTAAACATAACTCTACTAGGCTGCTCTTGGTCGAGGAGGCTGCAGCAAAAGTCTCCAGTGTTAGTTGGTCGCCGAAGTAGAATCCTTGGTGTACGTTGTCTTGCCGGGCTTTAGTTGAGGATAGAGGGATGAGAGGGAAAAGTAGTATAGATGGGGATGCCTAAAGGGGGTTCTATAGTGCAGGTGCAAACAAACAAGTGCCAAAAGGCCACACAAATTCATTAAGATAAGATAGGTGATATAGTTGCATACATGCTGCCTAAGGCAAAAGTTCAACTTATATCAAAACACAAACAGATAAGAACAAGCAACACTCAACATGGTTTCATTTGAACCATCATATGGACTCGACTGTGCATAGGGGGTACACGACTCATCCTACCCTAGGGGTCCTCGGATTCAGTAGTCCTGCTTGCTTCATCACTTTGAGAGAAAGGCGTTCGGTCTTTAGCCTCTAGGTTCTCCTGTGTGCCAAGGGACATGCGACAGTCGGCTGCTTGTTGGGACACATCCTATTAATATGCCCGAGTTCACCACGCCCGCGACATGTGACGGAAGCAAAAGGGTTGCTATTTAGTCTTGGGTATTGTCGTCGGGGGCCTGACGGTGATTCTCTATGAGGTGGGTATGGAAATCCATTCCTATGCCTTTTGTGTGGGGTTTGGTTGCGAGCTTTCTGAAGTTCCTTGATTTTCTGCTCTTGATTAAAAATGTGGACTTGTAGGGCAGTGATTTGTTGTTCTTGCTTGACCACCTTCTTCTTCTCGAGGTAGTGGAGGTGCAGAAGTTAAGCGAGATCTTGGCGAGCCTTGAGAAATGCTTCGGTAAGGTGGCGTAGAAGGTAGTCTCCCGCGTTGACAAAATGGATCTGGTACTTGAGGGTTGGATCCTCGTCTTCTGGGGAAATCATCACTTGAGTCGGAGCTCCAAATCCGCTCTTGCCAGGTAGGTAGCGGGTGGCATGTTCTTCTTTCATTTCTGGAAGGAGGTCTCGAAGATGGAGGAGTGCTTCATATGCCACTTGCTGAATCGCTAGGTCTCTTGTTGGCATAGGTGGTCCAACGAAGAACCACCCCTGTGGTGAGGTCTTGGCAGGCACAAAAACCTTGGCGTAGAAAACAACATTTTCCAGTTCGTGCAGGGTGTATATGGGCAGCAAGGGATAGTGTCATTGTTGGAGGCAATCTCTTAGGAGGGATGGAAATCCTGTCGTAAGGAGTCTCAAGGGGGCGACGGCCATCTACAAAGGTTGAATGGAGAGGTCAAATAAGGGAAATATATTTTGGGTCGGGTAAGCTTTTAGAAAAGAAGAGAAGTTTAGATGGTCTCAAGCTAACTAACGTCCATGCTAACTAAGGCTTCCTATAGTCAGGATGGCTCTGATACCAGCTCTGTGGGGACCCCGACTCATAAGTCGAGATCACTGAATGCACGTGTACAGTGATCCCAGAGATCAATGCTCACTGAACACACAGAAGCTGAATAACAAGAGTCTTACATCCATACATACCGTCTTACACAAATTATGACCATTATGGTCAAGTCTTACATTGATAAAGCCTTAAGGGCTGAACATCAAATGAAACACAAGCATCGGAAATCTTCGTCGATAAGTAGAACCCATGCCATCTGCCTTAACCCTACAGGCATTCTGACTGGGAAACATCCTAGTTCGCATGTTCGTCTCCAAAGAACTCTTCTTCGAACTCCGGTTCTTCCATGCCTGGTCAATTAAATAACCAGTGGCAAGCCAATGAGTACTTTGAATGTACTCGCAAGCAACCCATGTTTTGGTCCAAGATGTAACAATACATGATATAGGTAAATTTTTGCAGAAAGCTAGTTTTGAGTGCAATGACATGTTCAACAACTTGTAAGACATGCATCAAGAGAATTCAAGTAACCATGAGGATAGGTTACAGGTATCAACATAAATAGAGTGGGCACCAACCGATCTCAATCACGTCAAGTCCTTTGACTTGACCCAAGTAGTTATCCGAACACACACACACTGGTTTGTAAACTCCGGACATAGTTTAAGCAGCACCGCCCAACTGTCCTTGACCGTGGACAGGCTATTCGAATAGTTTTACACTCTGCAGAGGTTGCACACTTTACCCACAAGATCCGGGGGACTTCCATGCCATCCACGACCCGCGATACCTCAAGTACCCGGGGTAAGCAACCGATCACTACCTTTCCCTAGACGACACTAACATGGAGTCCACTCGATTGGTAGTAACCCCCGTGCCCAACATTTCACATCTTAAAATTGTGGAGCCTCGCTCCCATATTCATCACATACCACTGGCACGGGGTACCAACGGTGTGTCCGGTGCCCCATAAAAATGTTCTTGGCCGCCCTACCTGGCATGACCCTGTCCCGAGAGAGCGCACCAACAACTCTCCCGTCACTAGTAATGCGGGCTCCAAGATAGTATCGGTCTAGGTAATCAATAATGCCCTTTCCCATATAAGGCTAGAGTGGTTGCGCATGTAAGGTTGGGACAGTCGACAAGTCTTAAATCTAATCCGTTTTTGAAAACAACACACACACTTGCCTTGGTACACCACTTCGTCATCAAGTGTTTACCCATCTCATCATCTCCCTCGGGCATAAGTGGCACCCGACGGGGTTTTCAAGAAGTCTTTTGAAAATACTTTGTCTCCATCACCATGCATATTCCTGTCCCTTTTTGCGTAGCACTACTTTAGCATCCTATCTACTCCCACCGTCATAACCCTCATAAGAAGGTAGGGTCATGCAAAATGCAAGTATCAACGAGGAAGTACGGTGGCAAACCATCAAAGTGGATACCACCTCATCATGATTCCATTGCAACAATAATATGGTGCTATATGACAGGCATAAAAAGGGTTTCATAGACATGGTCAAAGGGCTGCTTGCCTTGGTCTTCAAGTTCTTCAAATCCTTCTCCTTCTTCGTCTTCAGCAACTTCGTCTAGTACGGGATCTAATCATCGCAAGAAAATAACGAGAAAATAAGGAAATAGTAAAACAGAAAAACCAAAGTGCTCAGAAAAATGTCAACTTATTTTTGTTAAATACTAGGATGAAAACTAAGAAGGGGAAAATTCCTAGTTTTGGATTTGGAGTAGCAGAATAGAAGAAATGGATTTACAAAGGTATATTTAAATGCTTAAAATCACATTTAAATATTTACAGTGAAGAAAAGTTTGTTGGATTTGAATGAAACTTGCACCATTAAATAGGTTGCAATATTTCGGGAATTTAGGAGTTGGAATTAATTTATTTGGACAAATATTCAACTCAGTGGAATTTTTGGAAAATTCATAGAAAAAGAAAAGGGAAAATGGCACTGTGCGACTGGGCCAGAAAGGCCTCAATGCAGCAGGCCCAGAAGGAACTCAGCCCGCGCGAGGCTGCCACGTCGAAGGCGTAAATGCAAAATACGCCTTCAGTCAACGGGCGAACCGGTACGCGTGCGCGTGTGTTTTAAACCTGACGGGTGGGACCCACACGTCAGGACTTGAGGCTGACGGACGGGCCCCACGGCCATCGTCGTCAACCCCGTGTCAGAGAGGGCGGCGAGCTCACAGGCGTCGCTGTGGTCGACGGCGAGGCGATCCAAGGGCACCGGCGTGCTCACGGCGGAGTCGCCGTTCGGGTGGAGGTAGAGTTGGTCGCCGGGATGCAGGGGTTCGCCGGCGATGAGGAAGCCGGCGGAAGAGCTTCGGGAGGAGCTTACCCCGGTCGATTCCGGCTGCGATAGAGAGGGGAGACAAAGGGGAAATGGTTAGTGGGCTCCTGCGGTTCCAGATCAAGCAAGAGTGGGGGCGGAGAGGGCTCGTACCTCTGGATCGACGGCGACCCGAGACGGCGGAGCACCGGTCGATCCCGAGCACAGAAGCCCCTTGAGGGTGTTTGAGTGGTGCGGGCGTGTTCTTGGGGGTGTGAGGAGGAGGCTGATGCCACTGGAGCGGCCCGGGGCGGGCTTATATAGCCGCGTGATGGTCCACCGTGGACCTGTGCACCGGCGAGCTCGTTGCCGTCGCCACGGGTCATGGGGGCTTGTTTGAGTGTGTCTGGGGTGCTCATGGGGTTGATCCAGAGTGAGCGGGTGAAGGAAGAGAGCAGGAGGAGGGCCAGGGGCACCGCACATGTGAGCGTGCTCACTGGTGCGCTCGGGCGGCCGGCGCGCGTGCGAGCTGGGGCAAGAGGAGGGAGAAGGAGGAGGGGGACAGAGGCGTAGCGTGCTGCTGACGTCGAGAAGCATCGGCTGACGTGAGGGGGAGAGCCGCGGTGGTCGGAGGTGGTTGGCAGAGGGCGGCTACAGTGCGGGATCACACTGTAGCGCGCTCTAGAGCGTGCAAATGGCCGGCATGCCATTTTTTGGCAAAGTGGGCACGGCCAAGCATGTCTGGTTGCTCTAGGGAGGAGTAAAGAATGTGGGGAAAGCCTTGGATGCCTTAGGTGGCCACTGGAGGTAGGAGGGAGGTGAGGAAGAGAGGGAAGGGGCTGTCTAGAGGGGTAAATGAGGTGGTTTCACCCCTCAATCATTGAGCTGAGGTGCAGCCATTGTTACTGGAGGTAGAGGGGGACTTGGAGGGGCTGTGGTAAAAAGGGGAGGCCATGGAGAAGAGTGGAAAAGGTCAAAGTAGTTGTTTTAGTAAAATGGCAGAAGGTGTTTGTTGCTGGTTTGGGCAAGAAGATGAACTCCTCTTGTCATAAGGCTTGACAGGGTCAAATGGCATGATAAAATAAGGGGTTTCACCAATATTGAGTTCATTTGTGCAAAGTTGCCAATGCAACTTTTGTAAACCATAGAAATCAACAGAAATGGACTTGCGTAGATCTAGTTGAGCAAATCACTTCTCCTTGATGCACCATTTGGTGTAATGGCCTCATTTGGTCATGTACACATTCTCACAAAAGTTGGGGTCTAGGAGAGAAAGTTGGTAGTACAAAGTTGTTCAAATTTGGTTCTTGTCAGAGATGGTTCTGGGGCACTCTGATCAATATAATATTTTCTCCAACTTGTGCCATTTGGTCTAGATGAATTATTAGACCATTTGAGCATGTTCAAAAGGGTTGAGAACATTTGGACATGTTTGGCAATGTAAAGTTGCTCAAACATCAAAATGGACAGAAATGGTTTTGAGGGGATTTGATGATGTTATATTGTTCTCTAAGTCATGAAACTTGGCAAGATCATCTAATATGCATATGTGACATTATAGAATTTTCTTGGAATTTTTAGAGAATATTTCCTTTGTAAATATTTCAAAAGCTTGAAATATCCAGAAAGGGTTTTTGAGGGGTTTGACCAATATTTTGAACATGACCATGTGTTGAAACTCTTATATATGGACAATATATGTCCACTGAGTTTCCCTAAATTTTTACAAATATTTTTGAAACAATAAAATAATTTTTCCCTATTAAAGACCATTTCTGGCCTTAAGAAAAAACTTTTAAATAAAATAGGAAAAATAACTTTTAGAATTATATTTTTGTGGTTTATGGGAGTCCTACATCTAATAGGATTCAAATATACCTTTTGAATGATTTTTCATACCCCAAATCAAGTACTTGCAGTGCAAACCTCAATTCAGGGGGTTTTGGAAAACTAATTTTTGAAAATACTTTTTGGCCAAATTATTTTTGTAAGAAAATACTATGTTGCTCTATACACATGGCATGATCATTGGGCAGAAGCTTGGGGCAAGGAGATGAGGTATAGAAGGAGGAGTTGTGTTGACTTTAAAGAGCACTTGAAAACACAAAGAGAAAACCAACTCAAATAAAAGTCAAATAAGGCAAAAGTTTTTGTCAAACCACACTTTATCATGATGTATCATCTTAAGTGTTGTGCCAAGAAAATCAGAGTGTGACAGGAGGCCACCATCGATGTCTCGCGCACCGATGCCGTGCTGCGGTTGGCTACTTTAAATGATAGTTCGTGGTGTTTTCTCGACGCCACCCTCGGTTCCTTCAACAAAAACTACGAGAGGTGTTTTCTCAGCGTGCATGTGCTTACCTCAACTCGAGAGCCAGTAGGTTGGTGCCCGAAGCGGCTCAGGCAACTCACCGCTATGACAAGGGCACCAACGATGTGGAGGCCTCGCCCTCTTCAATGTCCAAGGAGCCAATCATCATCGATATCTCCGACAATGAGGAGTAGCTTGTCTTATTAGCTCACTATAAGGACTTATGTTCATTTTGCTAGCTACGCCAGTTAAGCATGCTCGGTTTAACCGTTGCATGTGCTGCTCCAGCCTTTCCTTAGCAAATTCTAGTGAATTTTCCTATCTAGTTTTACCATGCAATATGTTGCTCTAGTGTATATTACTGATACATCGAGGTGCTATACAAACGGTTTTTAACCCCTTTCCGCGATGGCGTTCTGAACCGTCACCTAGTGAGTGACTGTGATAGGGGTGTCCTTCCCACACGACCAAGAAATAGTCAGGGATATGCCCTCCTGGCACACACACTGGGCAAAATGAGGTCGTGTGCGACCGGCGAGCACTCAAATACGGTTATACGTACAGTAGTGCTAAAAAATACCATTATACAGGCGAAATCGTCTCCGGTCGTAAGTGCATCCCACACTCAGTCCCCGCTAAGCATTTCCATTTGTATATACATCCCACACAGTCGCTCCAAGGAAAACGTTTTCGTTTGCAGGTACATCACACACAAATTTCTCCATTAAATCATACTTGGCTTTTTCCTTCCCTTTAGCTTGTTTTTCCTGAGAGCCTTGGCTAGAAGAGCCCCACAAAAGTTTCCTTAACATTTTCTGAAAATTTCTAAAATTTTTGTAACTTCAGAATAAAAGTGAATAAAACTAAACAAGATTGATAGCAACTACTCCTACAAGTGCCTAGAGCCTATATCATGCATTGGAATTTCTTGGGACCTCATAAGTTCAACATGCAAGCTCAAGAACATGGTCACCTATGGAGCAAAAATTTGCAATGACTAAAGCACTAGAACAAAAACTAATTGGACCAATAGAGGAGTCACATACCAAGCAACAATCTCCCAAAGCAGTTTGGTGAATGGAGCTTTGAGCAAGGAGATCGAAAATCGCAACAAAATGAGCTAGAACTCGTGCTTGAGCTGGATGGGGATTTTGTGGGAAGAAGATGGAGTGTGTGGGTGCTAGCATAAGTGGAGGGGGGCCACCAGGGGCCCACAAGATAGGGGGCGCGCCCAGGGGGGTGGGCGCGCCCTCCACTGTCGTGGCCTTGTGCTTGCCCCGCCTACAGTGATTTATGTGCCTAAAATCCTCAAATATTCCATAAAAAATCATATTAAATTTGTAGGGCATTTGGAGCACTTTTATTTTCAAGATATTTTTTATTGCACGGATAATTCAGAAAACATACAGATAATACTATTTTTGCTTTATTTATTCTAAATAATAGAAAGTAAAAAGTGGGTATAGAAGGTTGTGCCTTCTAGTTTCATCCATCTCATGATCATCAAAATGAATCCACTAACAAGGTTGATAAAGTCTTGTTAACAAACTCATTCCGAATAACACAGAACCGGAGAAATTTCGAATAACACTAAGTTACCTCAACGGGGATATGAAAATCCCCAACAATAAGAATATTATACTTTTTCTTGACAGTAGGGAGAGGAAATTCAAAACCTCCAATAATGATAGTTGGAACTTTTCCAATAGAATTGATGCAATGAACATGAGATTGTTTCCTCGAAAAGTGTACCGTATGCTCATTACCATTAACATGAAAAGTGACATTGCCTTTGTTGCAATCAATAACAGGCCCCGCAGTGTTCAAAAAGTGTCTACCAAGGATAATCGACATACTATCGTCCTGAGGAATATCAAGAATAACAAAGTCCGTAAAGATAGTGACATTTGCAACCACAACAGGCACATCCTCACAAATACCGACAGGTATAGGAGTTGATTTATCATCCATTTGCAAATATATTTCAGTAGGTGTCAACTTATTCAATTCAAGTCTACAATATAAATAGAGAGGCATAACACTAACACCAGCTCCAAGATCACATAAAGTAGTTCTAACATAATTTCTTTTAATGGAGCATGGTATAGTTGGTACTCCCGGATCTCCAAGTTTCTTTGGTATCCCACCTTTAGAAGTGTAATTAGCAAGCATGGTGGAAATTTCAGCTTCCGGTATCTTTCTTTTATTTGTGATGATATCCTTCATATATTTAGCATAAGGATTTACTTTGAGCATATCAGTTAAGCGCATACGTAAGAAGATAGGTCTAATCATTTCAGCAAAGCCCTCAAAATCCTCATCATCCTTTGTCTTGGATGGTTTAGGAGGAAAGGGCATGGGTTTCTAAACCCATGGTTCTCTTTCTCTACCATGCTTCCTAGCAACAAAATCTCTCTTTATCATAATGTTGAATCTTTGATTGTGGGTTATCAAGATCAACAGCAGGTTCAATCTCTACATCATTGTTTTTGCTAGGTTGAGCATCAACATGAACATTATTATTGACATTATCACTAGGTTCATGTTCATCACCTGATTGTGTTTCAGCATCAGAAATAGAAATATCATTGGGATTCTCAGGTGTGTCTACAGTAGGTTAACTAGAAGCATGCAAAGTCCTATCGTTTTTCTTTTTCTTCTTCTTGGAAGAACTAGGTGCCTCTAAATTGTTTCTCTGAGAATCTTGCTCGATTCTCTTAGGGTGGCCTTCTGGATACAAAGGTTCCTGAGTCATTCTACCAGTTCTAGTAGCCACTCTAACAGCAAAGTCATTTTTATTATTTAATTCATCAAGCAAATCATTTTGAGCTTTCAGTACTTGCTCAGCTTGAGTAGCAACCATAGAAGCATATTTGCTAATGAGTTTGAGTTCACCTTTAACTCCAGCCATATTATCGCTCACACGTCCTATCTCGAAAGCATTATTCTTTAACTCTGTACCAACATAAGCATTAAAACTTTCTTGTCTAGCCATAAAGCATGGGCTATGAAATTTGGTAGAGGGGATTTCAACTTTATCATATCTATAGAGAGAATTTACCTTTACTACCTGTGTCGGGTTATCAAGACAATGTGGTTCTTCAACAGGTGGTACACTAACACAATGTATTTCTTCAATAGGAGGTAAATTCGTAACATCTTCAGCTTTAATACCTTTTTCTTTCATTGATTTCTTTGCCTCTTGCATATCTTTAGGACTGAGAAATAAAACACCTCTCTTCTTCGGAGTGGGTTTAGGAATAGGCTTAGGAGTTGGCTCAATTGCTTCAGGAATTGCCTCAGGAATTGGCTTAGGAAGAGTCCAATTATTTTCATTAGTCAACATATTATTCAATAGTAATTTAGCTTCATCGACTGTTCTTTCCATGAAAACACAACCAGCACAACTATCCAAGTAGTCCTTGGAAGCATCGGTTAGTCCATTATAAAAGATATCAAGTATTTCATTTTTCTTAAGAGGATGATCAGGCAAAGCATTAAGTAACCGGAGAAGCCTCCCCCAAGCTTGTGGGAGAGTCTCTTCTTTGATTTGCACGAAATTATATATTTCCCGCAAGGCAGCTTGTTTCTTATGAGCAAGGAAATATTTAGCAGAGAAGTAATAAATCATATCCTAGGGACTACGCACACAACCAGGAGCAAGAGAATTATACCAAGTCTTAGCATCACCCTTTAACGAGAACAGAAATATCTGAAGGATATAATAATAGCAAGATTTATCATCACGAGTAAACAAGGTGGCTATGTCATTCAACTTGGTAAAAATAGTAATCTCAGGATCAACAGAGAATTCATAATCCTTATCAGTAACACAAATAGGTGAAGTAGCAAAAGCAGCGTCAGGTTTCATTCTAGCATTAAGAGACTGCTACTTCCATTTAGCTAATAATTTCTTAAGATCATATCTATCATTGCATGCAAACATAGCTCTAGCAGCTTCTTCATTCATAACATAACCCTCAGGAACAACAGGCAATTCATAATCATTGGGAGAATTTTCATCATCACTACCATCAATAATAGCATCTTCAATAATTTCATTCCCTCTAACTCTAGCAAGTTGTTCATTAAGAAGTTCACCTAATGGCAAAGTAGTATCACACACAGAAGTAGTTTCATCATAAGTATCATGCATAGCAGAAGTGGCATCATCAATAACATGCAACATATCAGAATTCATAGCAGTAGCAGGTTTAGGTGTCGCAAGCTTACTCAAAACAGAAGGAGAATCTAGTGCAGAGCTAGATGGCAGTTCCTTACCTCCCCTCATAGTTGAGGGAAAAATCATTGTTCTGTCGTCTTTCAAGTTCTTCATAGTGATCAACAGATATAAATCCCAAGTGACTCAGAGAATAGAGCTATGCTCCCCAGCAATGGCACCAGAAACTAGTCTTGATAACCCACAAGTGTAGGGGATTGTCACATCCCTAGTTCTGTTATGACCTAGACTAGCTAGTCATGTGTGCATCATGTTTAAATTTCAATGAATTTGAAATGGGGACATGTGAAAGCCTCAGAAATCATTTCTGGAAATGACCAAGATAAAAATTTATTCAAATAGGTCCAAGAAAATGTTCATGTTTCTCCCTGAAATTATTGGCCAGAGGTAAAATTCAAACCAATATTTTTAGGAGCTCTTAAATATTTATTTTGGGCATTTGGAGTTAATGCAACAACTATTTGCATTGGATTTATATTTGCTATATATTAAATATAAGTCCAATAATTCTGTAAATTTGTGTGGGGCTCTGGAATAGTTCAACTAGCCCACACAATATTTATTAGAAGCAGTAAATTTGATTTAGTTTGAAAACTAAATCAAATTTTTTTTACAGAAAATAGAAATCAAAACAGAAAATATAAAATAGAGCAGAAGGACTTACCTGCACCCACTTGCGGCCCGCTACTGTTGCTTGCTGGCAGCCCAGCTGGCGGCCCAGCCCACCAGCGCCCCCTTGTCATCTTCCTCCTCTGCCAGGAGGACAACCAGGTGCGTGGCGAGCGCCGACGCTGCTCTGGCCACCTCCTGCTTCCCTGGCCCCTTCTAGCGACGCCTGGAGGCGCCACGCAGCCCCCCTGGTCCCTCTCGCTCACTCCCTCGAGCTCATCCCCCTACTCTGTTCTCTCTCCCGCACGCATCCGAAAGCGACCGCCGCCGCCGTTCGCTGCCGCCGAGTCCAGAGCCACCCCCTCATCCTTCCGCCATGTCCAGAGGCTCCGTAGTGTCTTCATCTTCATCTCGGACGAGCCATGCGACGCCGGACACCCCGCAGCAGCACCTCCATCGCCTTCTTCAACCTCGGACGACCGAGATCGCCGGCAACGCCCCAACATCGTCCGGCCTCCTACAACCCTCTGAGACGCGTGCTGCAACCGCTGTGAGCTCCTCCATCATTTGCCCCTCCTCCCCATGCCTCTCGATCACCGTAGCCGCCGTTTCGACCGAGGCCGAAGCTCACCGCCGCCAGCCATGTTGCCGTCGTGGCTGAAGACGCCGTAGCTCGTGCCTGGGCGCGTCATAGTGCTTGGTTCGCTCCCAGGAGATGACCCCGACCACCAGCTGGACCTGCCGTGCACCAGAACTCTGAACCCGTGCTTGCCCGAGCGTCGGCCGCCGCTAAGCTCGTCGCCGGTGGCTCTGCAGACCACCCATGCTCCATCCACCCCCACCACTAGATGCGCCACTCCGCCAGCTCCGCGTAGATGCCCTCAGCGCACCCAGCTGCTGCCTGTAGCCCAACTCTGGCGAGCCTCCGCTGTTGGTTTGGTCGTCGCCGACCGAACTCCGGCGGCTGATGACGTGGCCGTCATTAGCGGTTAAACACCCCACTAACCAACCCACCTAGCTCACTGACACCTGGGCCCCACGCTCTAAATAATCTATGTTTAATTTCTATTTAGATTAGTTAATAAACACACGGGACCCACCAGTCAGAGTTGCCTGTGCTGGCGTGGCCGTTGACCAGGCCCCACCTGTCATTGACACTGAACAGCACTGTGTCACTGAGCAGTGGACCCCTCTGGTCAGGTTTGACCTAGACCGCAGCTGTTGACCGCTGATGTCACAGTGACGTCATGCTGACGCACTATTTATTTCTGGATTTATTTTAATTCAGAAAATTGCAGAAAATGTCCAAAACTTCTAAAAATCATAGAAATTCAACCGTAACTCCAAATGAAGTAATTTATATATGAAAAATGATCAGAAAAATCCACTCTATCCATCTGTACTATTTTCATGCATGTTAGAACAACTTATGACTACTGTTTAGGATAAACGATATGAATGGCATTTGAATATCCACATATGGAGTTTGAATTTGAATCTTAGATTCAAACCAACTCCATTTAACTTGCTGCTAGTTGCATTAGCCCAAACCACAGCATATTGCCATGTCATGATCATGCATCATATTGTGCATTGCATTGATTATGTTCCCTTCTGTGTTGCCGGTATATGTCCCCTCTCGATAGACGTGATACCGATGATGAGATCGATGACACCGATGAAGAGGTATACTATCTTCAGAAGTGCCAGGCAAGCAAAACCCCCTTGTTCATTCCGATACAATCCTACTCTCTCGCCCTGCTCTCTTTTACTTCATTAGGACAACAACGAGTCATTTGCTACTTGCTGCGGTAGCTGAACCCCTTTATCCTCTGCATGACCTGTCATTGCCACAGTAAATAGATGAAACCCACTACTATGAGTAGGAGTTGTTTGAGCCCTGTTGTGCCTACTCATTCATGTTTGTTTGTCATGCCTGCTACTGCTTAGAGTTGAGTCAGGTCTGATTCATCGGGAATGAATCAGAGGTGTGTGAACATGTCCTACTGTGTGTGAGCTAAGTGTGTGAACACGATTTGGTAAAAGGTATCAGTGAGAGGCCATGCAGGAGTACATGGTGGGTTGTCTCATTGAAGCCGTCCTCAGGAATTGAGTTCTGTGTTTGTGATCCTCTGTCCAGGAGTTGCAAGTAGTTTCTGGTGTTTGTAGCTTACTGGAGGCCGTGGGGGTGTACCGGGCTATGATGCGGTAGGTACGTGGCCGGGTGTACCGGGCGCCCGTTTGGTGTCACGGAACCCTGTTCACATCGTTTGGGGCTGTGAGCGAAACCCCGGCCGGATCTCCTCATGGATGGAACCCGAATAGGCGATAAACCTGGACTAGAGACTTAGGTGTTTAGGTAGGTCGTGGTCTACACCCACGTCGGCTTTCGCTTGAAGTCTGCCGAGCACATGTCGTGTGCAGACGCTAAGTGGTGGAAACATGTATGAAGAAGTACACCCCTGCAGGGTTAACATCATCTATTCGAATAGCCGTGTCCGCGGTAAAGGACTTCTGGGTTGCTTATATCAGTTCATAGACAAGTGAACGTGGATACCCTAAAATACGCAAGATAAGCGTGAGTGCTATGGATGGCGTTCTCGTAGGGAGACGGGAGCGGATCCATAGTGGTGTATTGATATGGTGAATATGTGGACTCGTGTGCGCCACCTCAAAAGAGTTACTTGCAGTCGTAGTTCAGGATAGCCACCGAGTCAAAGCTAGCTTGCTGCAGTTAAACCCCACCATCCCCTTTGTTGATAATGATGCATATGTAGTTAGTTCTGATGTAAGTCTTGCTGGGTACATTTGTACTCATGTTTGCCTATTTTATGTTTTGCAGAGAGACTTCGGTCTCGCTAGTAGTTCCGCGTGGACTTCGACGTTTAGCTTGTTACCTCAGCTACGATCTTGTGCCCTCGGCAGGATCTAGTAGATAGTCAGGCTTCTTAGCCTTTTTCATTTGTAGATGTTTGTACTCAGACATGTTAAACTTCCGCTTGTGCTTTGACTTGTATGCTTTGAATGCTAGGTCGAGAGACCCCTGTTTGTAATATCTCGCTCGTCGGAGCCTATTGAATAAAATAATTGAGTTGTAGGGTCATGTTGTGATGCCATGTTGTATTTGCACATATCGAGCATATTGTGTGTATGTTATTGAAATGCTTGGTATGTGTGGGATCTGACTATCTAGTTGTTTATTCTTAGTAGCCTCTCTTACCGGGAAATGTCTCCTAGTGTTTCCACTGAGCCTTGGTAGCTTGCTACTGCTCCAGAACACTTAGGCTGGCCGGCATGTGTCCTTCTTCGTTCCTATGTCTGTCCCTTCGGGGAAATGTCACGCGATGAATACCGGAGTCCTGTTAGCCCGCTACAGCCCGGTTCACCAAAGTTCTGCTAGCCCAGTGCTACAGCCTGGATTCACTCGCTGATGACCGACACGTTCGATGCTGGGTCATGGATGCCTGTCAATGTAAGCTTGTGCCACTTTGGGTTTACGACTAGCCATGTCAGCCCGGGCTCCTTATCATATGGATACTAGCGACACTATCATATACGTGTGCCAAAAGGCGCAAACGGTCCCAGGCAAAGGTAAGGAGACACCCGTGGGAATACCGTGCGTGAGGCCGCAAAGTGATATGAGGTGTTACATGCTAGATCAATGTGGCATTGAGTCGGGGTCCTAACAACTTTGGTATTAGAGCTTGACTGCCTGTAGGATTACCAAGCCAAACTGGTCGAAGTCTTGTCTAGAAATGCTTTAGTTATATAAGGGAATTGATTGTGGGATGGAACGTAAGGCTCTTTTACTCCTTATACCTCATGGCCTTCTGATCTGAGTCATCCTCTTCTCTTCTACGGGGATTAAGAACTAGGCTATCTCCTCTTTCTATCAGGATCATGTGTTACTAATCTGTAGACTTGTAAGATTGTTGGATGTAAGCCTCAGTCCAGTTCCTACCACTTCTGTATGTTAACTGATGATCTCGGAACCTTGATATTATGATGATCAAGTGGTTATGCCACCATTTTGTAGAATGTCTTAAATCTTTTCGAGCTTTTACAGCCGTTATGCTGTCCGAGTCATCCCAGGTTTCTAAATAGTCTGAAGCATTTGCAAAATCCCTTCCTCCCATTTTGATGTCCCTTTGGGCCAGATTAACCATACTAATCGGTGAGTTGAGGTACTCTATTGCCTCGACATATATGTTGGAGTTATTGTTATGACCCTAGGTATCTAGAGTATCACCTAGTAATCCATCCATGGTTTGTGTTCCTAGTGTGATGATTCTGGCCTTTATTCTCGAAAGCATCCCGTGATGCCACTTAGTAGTAGGTATTCTATTCCTGGGTTTTCGAACCAAGATTCACCCTACTTACTTCATGTTGATAGTAATTGCTAGCTCCCTTAGGTTATTAGTAACCTTTGCGATAGTCCTCGAAGTTCGTGGTATTTCCTTCTTCCAAATACTATGATCCACTTTATGGCAGAAGTTTGTTGGATCAAAAGATCACAACCAGAGCTCTTGATGAGTTCTCGGTTCTATGTTGTGACTCTGCCAGTTCTACCTTTCTGCATGGGTTATCCGGAAGAAATATGTTGAATTTGTTCGACATACTAACCGATGCATCCACAACTCAGAAATATATATGTTCCCTCGAGTTGTCCCTCTGTAGTTGTATTTCGATCCTTGTCTATCAGTTGATAGTCAAGTTGATGTCGTGCATTCATGTTCACCGATGCTCGTTATTCTTGTGGTCCGTCAAGCCGTTCTAGTTCAGAATGACTAGGAGAAACAAACTCCGGTACCTCATCCATATCTAGGATTGGGTCAAAGCAGTTGTGTTCCGCAGATCAAATACTAATCCAGCTTTTGTTCTGTTCTGCCCTGAAGTATTACCATCTTTATATATTAAGAATATCATGGAAATTGCACACCATCCTATGAACTCTTGATACAGTGATACCTATCGCCATCATTATTCATTCCTTGGTTCCGTGTTGTTGCAACCGGAATACCGACAAATGGAATGTGATGTGTGAAATCAATACACCTAGCAACCTCGTTGCTTGGTAGTTAAAGGACAATAATTTCATTCTTAGCATGTTGGTTATTGAATCATCATTCTAAGATTGATTGTGCTACCTAGTCCATTCTCCTGGTTCACTCCTCGATCGATGAGTTAGGATTATTTCGAATCCTTGCTCTTTTGATCATATCGTCTTGCCCTGAAAAGCAAGATTGTTCTCGAGCTTAGTAGCATATCGGTGGTTCGTCATATTCCGAATATCTTCTCGGAAGTATCACCAGGTTGTCACCTGACTGCTATGTTGACCTCGTGACCAAGTTGGTTTTCGAAACCACCCTTTCTCCAAGAATCCGTGTTGGATACCCTGAGCTAGTTGGTTAAGCTAAATGACAACTTGGAGAGTTGGAAGATAAAAGCTTACCTAACTTAGTTCGTTTCAAAGGGATATCCTGGTGTTGGTGTGTTTTGAAGAAAGACGATATCTTCATTGGTTGATCCTCATGGTCAATTGCTGGATCTATTATCTCATTCAATCTTTGATTTGAGTATGGGCTATCATCAAATCAATCAGAACCAACAATATTCGTAATGTTGTTTTACTCGTGGTTTTTGCTCGAGCATACACCATTATATTCTTTGGTCTGACCAATGCTATCACCTGTTCACATAATTATGGAATTCCATCTTCATGGAAACCTGGATAATTTGTTGTTGAGCCCCTCGACAACATCCTTACCTTTCCTTAATTTTGTTGAACATTAAGCTAGTGTTGGAAACTTGTGTAAGCATTTTCTTCATGCCCCGTTCATGAAGTACATGTTGGATGAAAGAAGTGACTTCCTTTGATTCACGTGCATTTGATGTAAGTTGCCGCCGTGAATTCGAGAAAGTTTGTTTTTGCTCCTCTGGAATCATCCCAAGTCAGTCATGTATGTGCGAAGAATTCTGTGGTCTGTTAGACTGATCATCTTCATTCCATATGTATATCCTAGCACACCAAGCCACTGATTGAGTTGTTCAAAGATAAAGGAGTCTGTCCAAGGTGAACTCTTTGGAGTTCCATGCGTGGAGACTTCGATGTCATTAATGATGGTTCCCCACCTGAACTCGGTAGTGTTTTATTGTAAGACTACCATGTGATAATGTTTTGTCTGGGACAACGTATTCACATGTATGTAGCAGAACCAGATCATGCCTTGGAGTTTGCTATCGTAGTTCATTTCCCGAGAATCTCGCAACGTCATCTCGTCGATTTGTGTTGCAAACTTTCTTTTTCTTTCTAGACTCGATTAGTCTGGAATATCCGGACACCAGCCAGATCTCAATCTCAGGCAGATATGATGGTTGGAACATTTCCCAAGAACTATAATATTGGTCTCTCGATAACCGGTAAAGTGGATGTCATGGCCAACACACCCAGCCGGAAGACCTATTATTGTAGTATCTTGATTGAGGAAGTTGGCCACCTCCCCATAAGGACTTCGTAGGACTTACCTTCCTAGTCGTTCCTTATGGATTTTTGGTGTTCCCGAAGTCCGACATTTACCTAATGTTCTAGATGTCAAACCATATCTATGAATGGATTATGCTACCACGTCAGGGAGAACATTAGAAGCGGAGTGCTAAATGTCCCTCGGTCGATCATCTAGATTTTGATCCCTTGGCCTCGCTAAGGTGGAATCTGAGGAGGTTATCTTCCTTTGCATCTGCATCATCCATCATTGTTCATCATGGTAGTACGTTGTGTTGCCAGGATCCTTGACACGGATGTTGGTAAAACCTTGATGAATATGGAAATGCTCAAGTTCTTGAGAGCACGCACAACTGCTAGGTTTTATTGCCGGCATTAATTGCGTAGTGCTCTCAGTTTCCTCGGTTATGCTATAACTTCTCAAACAGTGGACTCACTCTCTACTGCTGAGCTTCTTCCCAGTTACTAAAATCATCCCTTGTGTTGTTTTCAACAAGGTAATCCACATCATCCATTCTGGTCCGAGAATGTCATTCTTTCGGACTCCTTCAAATGATCGATTGTGGTTTGCCTTAGGCTGGTATAAAGAGTTTCAATGATCTCTGAATCAAAGGTAATTCTTTTGCCACTTAAGGGGATATTTCTATGAGTCACCTTCCCTAAAGTGCATCGTTATGGTATCATGGCAACTCAACTGCTCGCTACGTTGACAACCGTTCACCACCCTCTTAAGTGTGGAATTGTTGTCTACCTAGTGATACCTCCGTCATTTGTTTCACTCCCTCCCTCTAGATGTGTGCTTCTTGTCTCAGCTCGAGAGATGTTTCAATGTCTCACTCCGTGAGTTGATCCTGAGTTGTTTGACCTTCGATAAGATCGATCCCTCTAGAGTTTTCCTTTTCCTCTCTTTGTCATGTTAGTTGGAGTTCTCGGGGCAAGATATTGAGACAATGATGGTGATCGAGTGAACAATCTTATGAAGTGCCACCTGGACCGTGAAGATTGTGTTAGTTCGCGTTTCCCCCTTCATCCGACCCTACGCTTGAATCTCGGGACGAGATTTTTGTTTAGTGGGGGTGAGTTGTCACATCCCTAGTTCTGGTATGACCTAGACTAGCTAGTCATGTGTGCATCATGTTTAAATTTCAATGAATTTGAAATGGCGACATGTGAAAGCCTCAGAAATCATTTCTGGAAATGACCAAGATAAAAATTTCTTCAAGTACGTCCAAGAAAATGTTCATGTTTCTCCCTGAAAATATTGGCCAGAGGTAAAATTCAAACCAATATTTTTAGGAGCTCTTAAATATTTATTTTGGGCATTTGGAGTTAATGCAACAACTATTTGCATTGGATTTATATTTGCTATATATTAAATATAAGTCCAATAATTCTCTAAATTTGTGTGGGTCTCTGGAATAGTTCAACTAGCCCACACAATATTTATTAGAAGCAGTAAATTTGATTTAGTTTGAAAACTAAATCAAAAACAAATTACAGAAAATAGAAATCAAAACAGAAAATATAAAATAGAGCAGAAAGACTTACCTGCACCCACTTGCGGCCCGCTACTGTTGCTTGCTGGCGGCCCAACCCACCAGCGCCCCCTTGTCATCTTCCTCCTCTGCCAGGAGGACAACCAGGTGCGTGGCGAGCACCGACGCTGCTCTGGCCACCTCCTGCTTCCCCGGCCCCTTCTAGCGACGCCTGGAGGCGCCACGCAGCCCCCCTGGTCCCTCTCGCTCACTCCCTCGAGCTCATCCCCCTCCTCTGTTCTCTCTCCCGCACGCATCCGAAAGCGACCGCCGCCGCCGTTCGCTGCCGTCGAGTCTAGAGCCACCCCCTCATCCTTCTGCCATGTCTAGAGGCTCCGCAGCGTCTTCATCTTCGTCTCCGACGAGCCAAGCAACGCCGGACACCCCGCAGCACCACCTCCGTCGCCTTCTTCAACCTCGGACGACCGAGATCGCCGGCAACGCCCCGACATCGTCCGGCCTCCTACGAGCCCTCTGAGACGCGTGCTGCAACCGTTGTGAGCTCCTCCGTCGTTTGCCCCTCCTCCCCATGCCTCTCGATCACCGTAGCCGCCGTTTCAACCGAGGCCGAAGCTCACTGCCGCCGGCCATGTCAATGTCGTGGCTGAAGACGCCGTAGCTCGTGCTTGGGCGCGTCATAGCACTTGGTTCGCTCCCAGGAGATGACCCCGACCACCAGCTGGACCTGCCATGCACCAGAACTCCGAACCCGTGCTTGCCCGAGCGCCGGCCGCCGCGAAGGTCGTCGCCGGTGGCTCTGCGGACCACCCAAGCTCCATCCACCCCCACCACTGGATGCGCCACTCCGCCAGCTCCGCGTAGATGCCCTCAGCGCACCCAGTCGCTGCCTGTAACCCAACTCTGGCGAGCCTCCGCCGTTGGTTTGGTCGTCGCCGGCCGAACTCCGGCGGCTGATGACGTGGCCATCATTAGCGGTTAAATACCCCACTAACCAACCCACCTAGCTCACTGACACCTGGGACCCACGCTCTAAATAATCTATGTTTTATTTCTGTTTAGATTAGTTAATAAACACACGGGACCCACTAGTCAGAGTTGACTGTGCTGGCGTGGCTGTTGACCAGGCCCCACCTGTCATTGACACTGAACATCACAGTGTCACTGACCAGTGGACCCCTCTGGTCAGGTTTGACCTAGACCACAGCTGTTGACCGCTGACATCACAGTGACGTCATGCTGACGCACTATTTATTTCTGGATTTATTTTAATTCAGAAAATTGCAGAAAATGTCCAAAACTTCTAAAAATCATAGAAATTCAACCGTAACTCCAAATGAAATAATTTATATATGAAAAATGATCAGAAAAATCCACTCTATCCATCTGTACTATTTTCATGCATGTTAGAACAACTTATGACTACTGTTTAGGATAAACGATATGAATGGCATTTGAATATCCACATATGGACTTTGAATTTGAATCTTAGATTCAAACCAACTCCATTTAACTTGCTACTAGTTGCATTAGCCCAAATCACAGCATATTGCCATGTCATGATCATGCATCATATTGTGCATTGCATTGATTATGTTCCCTTCTGTGTTGCCGATATATGTCCCCTCTCGATAGACGTGATACCGACGATGAGATCGATGACAGCGATGAAGAGCTATACTATCTTCAGAAGTGCCAGGCAAGCAAAACCCCCTTGTTCATTCCGATACAATCCTACTCTCTCGCCCTGCTCTCTTTTACTTCATTAGGACAACAACGAGTCATTTGCTACTTGCTGCGGTAGCTGAACCCCTTTATCCTCTGCATGACCTATCATTGCCACAGTAAATAGATGAAACCCACTAGTATGAGTAGGAGTTGTTTGAGCCTTGTTGTGCCTACTCATTCATGTTTGTTTGTCATGCCTGCTACTGCTTAGAGTTGAGTCAGGTCTGATTCATCGGGAATGAATCAGAGTTGTGTGAACATGTCCTACTGTGTGTGAGCTAAGTGTGTGAACATGATTTGGTAAAAGGTATCGGTGAGAGGCCATGTAGGAGTACATGGTGGGTTGTCTCACTGAAGCCGTCCTCAGGAACTGAGTTCTGTGTTTGTGATCCATGATTCAGCTACTACCATGCATTGGGCCCTGAAATATGACCCCGCTCGACTTCTTATTCACCCTAGTCCTCTATCCAGGAGTTGCAAGTAGTTTCTGGTGTTTGTAGCTTACTGGAGGCCGTGGACAGCGCTGACCGTAGGGGTGGGCTATGATGCGGTAGGTACGTGGCCGGGTATACCGGGCGCCCGTTTGGTGTCACGGAACCCTGTTCACATCGTTTGGGGCTGTGAGCAAAACCCCGGCCGGATCTCCTCATGGATGGAACCCGAATATGCGATAAACCTGGACTAGAGATTTAGGTGTTTAGGTAGGTCGTGGTCTACACCCACGTCGGCTTTCGCTTGAAGTCTGCCGAGCACATGTCGTGTGCAGACACTAAGTGGTGGAAACATGTATGAAGAAGTACACCCCTGCAGGGTTAACATCATCTATTCGAATAGCCGTGTCCGCGGTAAAGGACTTCTGGGTTGCTTATATCAGTTCGTAGACAAGTGAAAGTGGATACCCTAAAATACGCAAGATAAGCGTGAGTGCTATGGATGGCGTTCTCGTAGGGAGACGAGAGCGGATCCATAGTGGTGTATTGATATGGTGAATATGTGGACTCGTGTGTGCCACCTCAAAAGAGTTACTTGCAGTCGTAGTTCAGGATAGCCACCGAGTCAAAGCTGGCTTGCTGCAGATAAACCCCACCATCCCCTTTGTTGATAATGATGCATATGTAGTTAGTTCTGATGTAAGTCTTGCTGGGTACATTTGTACTCACATTTGCCTATTTTATGTTTTGCAGAGAGACTTCGGTCTCACTAGTAGTTCCGCGTGGACTTCGAGGTTTAGCTTGTTACCTCAGCTACGATCTTGTGCCCTCGGCAGGATCTAGTAGATAGTCAGGCTTCTTAGCCTTTTTCATTTGTAGATGTCTGTACTCAGACATGTTAAACTTCCGCTTGTGCTTTGACTTGTATGCTGGCCGGCATGTGTCCTTCTTCGTTCCTGTGTCTGTCCCTTCGGGGAAATGTCACGCGATGAATATCGGAGTCCTGCTAGCCCAGTGGTACAGCCTAGATTCGCTCGCTGATGACCGACACGTTCGATGCTGGGTCATGGATGCCTGTCCCTGTAAGCTTGTGCCACTTTGGGTTTATGACTAGCCATGTCAGCCCGGGCTCCTTATCATATGGATGCTAGCGACACTATCATATACGTGTGCCAAAAGGCGCAAACGGTCCCGGGCAAAGGTAAGGCGACACCCGTGGGAATACCGTGCGTGAGGCCGCAAAGTGATATGAGGTGTTACATGCTAGATCGATGTGGCATTGAGTCGGGGTCCTGACAGGGATTGCAACAACTTTCAAGGGTAAAGTATTTAACCCAAATTTATTGATTCGACACAAGGGGAGCCAAAGAATATTCTGAGTATTTGCAGTTGAGTTGTCAATTCAACCACACCTGGATAACTTAGTATCTGCAGCAAAGTATTTAGTAGCAAAGTAGTATGATAATAAAAGTAACGGTAGCAAAAGTAATATTTTTGGGTTTTGTAGTGATTGTAACAATAGCAACGGAAAAGTAAATAAGCGACGAACAATATGTGAAAAACTTGTAGGCAATGGATCGGTGATGGATAATTATGTCGGATGCGATTCCTCGTGTAATAGCTATAACATAGGGTGACACAAAACTAGCTCCAGTTCATCAACGTAATGTAGGCATGTATTCCGTAAATAGCCATACGTGCTTATGGAAAAGAACTTGCATGACATCTTTTGTCGTACCGTTCTGTGGTAGCCGGGTCCTAATGGAAACTAAGGGATATTAAGGCCTCCTTTTAATAGAGAACTGGAACAAAGCATTAGCACATAGTGAATACATGAACTCCTCAAACTACGGTCATCACCAAGAAGTATCCCGATTATTATCACATCGGGGTTGTCGGATCATAACACATAATAGGTGACTATAGACTTGCAAGATAGGATCAAGAACACACATATATTCATGAAAACATAATAGGTTTAGATCTGAAATCATGGCACTCGGGCCCTAGTGACAAGAATTAAGCATAGCAAAGTCATAGCAACATCAATCTGAGAACATAGTGGAAACTAGGGATCAAACCCTAACAAAACTAACTTGATTACATGGTAAATCTCATCCAACCCATCATCGTCCAGCAAGCCTACAATGGAATTACTCACGCACGGCAGTGAGCATCATGAAATTTGTGATGGAGGATGGTTGATGATGACGACGGCGACGAATCCCCCTCTCCGGAGCCCTGAACCGACTCCAGATCAGCCCTTCCGAGAGAGATTAGGGCTTGGCGGCGGCTCCGTATCGTAAAACACGATGAAACTATCTCCCTGATTTTTTCTCCGCGAGACGAAATATAGGGAGTTGGAGTTAAGGTCGGCGAAGCCTCAGGGGGTCCACGAGACAGGGGAGGGCGCCTAGGGAGGGAGGGCGCGCCCCCACCCTCGTGGACAGGGTGTGGGCCCCCAGGTCTTGATTCTTTCACCGGTATTTTTTATATTTTCCAAAAAGTGCCTCCGTGGATTTTCAAGACATTCCGCAAACTTTTGCTTTCTACACATAAAACAACATCATGGCAGTTCTACTGAAAACAACGTCAGTCCGGGTTAGTTTTATTCAAATCATGCAAGTTAGAGTCCAAAACAAGGGCAAAAGTGTTTGGAAAAGTAGATACGTTGGAGACGTATCAGCGTCATCATACCTTCTTAAGCCCGGTCAGTTTGGAAGGCTGATCCCAATGGTGGAGAAGGGGTCTACGGGAACGGCTGCACTGTAGTGGATGTTGTGCAAAATGATGGTGGTATTCGGCTAGAGGTATGCAAGCCAATCTTCCTTGGCACCGACCTACACCAATAGATAAGACAGTGGGCAGCGGAGAAATTACGGGGTGGAAATGGAATAACTAAGTACTACATGATCAAACTCCATGACTGACCTGCTCATCAGACAAAATCCGACTACCTCTCAATGTCGGCAACTCTATCAGAGTCAACATGCAACCATGGCCTGGTAGCGGTGGACTGTTCGAAGGATTGTCCAATAGAAGAACCTTCTCCTCGAGGACGCATGGAAGACCAACAAGCATGGCCTTTTCCCAAGGATGTTTAAGCACTGTCTTGAAAAAGTTGGTGCAGGAAGCATCGAGTCTTGCGGCGGTGAGGACGTCGGAGCGGCCTGTGATTTCTCCCAGAGGATCGTCGTCCAAGGTCTCCCATCCCCGAGGAGGAGGAGAACCGCCTGGCAAATCCATGGGAGCAGCGATGAACTGCCTTCTCTTCGGGTGGAGGGGAACTGGTAAGGAGAAGATAAGAGCGTAGTATCCGCAGGGCCTCGTCCGTTCCAACTGTAGCTCCTCGATCGTTCCTTAGAGAAGGGGTGAGGCTATTATTTACTACGTACTCATACTCTAGCAGTACTAGTACTACTTTCTCAACTAGTAGTGCGATGTACTGTACTTCTAGTATAGTGCACTAGTTTTGAACTCTTGAATCTCAAGGCCAGGGAGCTACAGTTGGAGGTGGAGGGTACTACTATTCTCTAGAAACATCGACGTACTATCAATGCAGGGAAAGTACACCTACATAGTGGGTACTCTCGGTGCTCTATTCAAGCGCGTAGCTGGCCTACTCAGCCGCTCCTCTCACGCACACACTAGGAGCCTGTTTATCAGCGACAGTTACTACGGGGGCAGAACATTTGAGTTATTTGATACAGTGAGACTAGGATTTTCGCTTCCATTTGTGGACGTGTAGTCGATATCATCGAACTTTGTTATTAGTTGCTTCTTTATGAATGAGATGAGGCAAAGCATTTGCCCTCATTTCTAAAAAAAATCACGTCAAGAGGAATTTCTTTTATAGAGCCGATAATGGAGTGAAGTCCATGCGTGCAACGCCACAAGCTACAGAGTAGTAGAGTACTAGTAGCACTTTATGTACAGAGCCATATTGCACAGCTCCGAATGTCGTGCCAGGCTTTTCCGGGTCCTCGGGCTTAATTGGGAGGCGCTAGTTGAAATATGCTACTAGCTGATGGGGAATCTACAACAAGGTGCGGCTAGGGCGAGCACGCGAGCCATGAGACGATGGGAACGAAAACACATTCATTTGGCTAGGCTATCCAGTGCACCCAGATTGTGGTGCCACACGTCCGTTCGACATCAAAACCCAAACTACCTGTGTACAATATTGGCTCGCAACATAGTGACTATTTAAAAAAAGGCCACCATGCGTTCGGCCAGGATCCACCCCACAGAACAAGGTATACACTCCCGCGACCACTAGTAGTACTTGATGGAGTACAACGCAACCTAGAATTGCCTTTTGTCGCTAGTAGTACGTTGTTCCTTACAAGAAACCACTAATAATGGCAAGAAACTACTACCACTTGCATATGTGGCAGACTTCAGATAAGACTAGCTTATCAACCATTGTACACGCCCTTACCAACCAGCCCTACCAAGAAACGACTACTCTACAAAGTGCCGTTATAGGCACGTTTCAGCCCATGTCGCCCCTTAAGTCAACGCCTTCTATTCGACCGGTAAGTTAGGTGTTATGACTTATGGGACCTACATGTAAGTCTGCACAAAAATCCCCGAGTGACCTCCTACCTCCGGCCCATCCACCTAGTCATCCTCGGCCATGGGACGCAGCTACAACCGCCGGCAGAAGGCGAGGTCAAAACAGCCGGCGGTGTGGATCCCATCTTGCGGCAGCCCGGATGCCAGCTCCGTCCGGCGCTCGTGGCCGCTAGCTAGCCAAGATAGGTCCCTCCAGCTGCTTGTCTACAAGGTTTGCTAGCTATATTGGCACGGCGGCATGGTGGCTTGCTCGCCCGTGCCGCGCTATGGCCAGCCATCTGGCTCGAGCGAAGGACAGCACGGCAGCTTGCTTGCTCGTGAGTCACGCTCGGGCCAGCCTGCCAACCCGTGCAGAGGCTAGCACGGCATCCGGCCCGTCCAGCGGAGAGGCGGGCAACTCGCTCAACACCGGCGCCACCGATGAACACGCATCAATACTGTTTGAAGTAATGTTCAGGAAAAATAATGATTTGAGGGGCAATAATAGGATAGAAGGTTAGATGTGGGTCCCTCATGTCAACGGTCAAACAAAATTTGTTGGTTTAAGCTACCTCATCCGCACGGACGTGTGGGACAACCCTGTCATAAACAGGTTTAAACGAGCCTAATCGGCACTAGGTAGTAGTTTTTGGCGTGGATTAAGAAATTTTGGGTATGTTTTTGCTATTTTTTGTATAATAGTTTCTTCCTATGGCTGGTTGAAAGTGATAGTTTTTGTTAAATACTCTACGTATTGTAAGTAGGAGTGGAAGTTAAGCTTTGGAAGCCAATAAGCACGGCTAGTTACATAGTGCATACGTGTACGTGATTGAAAGTAAATATCAACCATGAGTGACTAATATCTTGATGGAAAACTCGAAACTATTGAAATACTTGGAATTTTTTTTGCATGGTTGGAAACACTAGCAATGTTCATGTGTGTTGCAATGGATCATAACTAGAATACTTATTCACAAACTTGATACAAAACACTCTAATTTTGATATACATATATCACTAGAGATATATTATGTTTGAATCAGAATATATTCCTTGGGCTGTTTTGGTGAAGTGAGGGAGGGATGTGGTTGGTTTTAAGATACTAATTATGGGTTTTTCTGCAAATTGGTAGAGAAGTGGGATGTTGGTGAGAAAAGGCAACAACTTAGCTCACAGTCGTTAGATGTAGATCTAATGGTCAGAAATGACGGATGGCAGGCACACCATCATCACCAACTTAGTCTTCTGTAGGAGTACTAGCAAGATGTCCATGCATTGTACGGAACATCAGGATGCATTTTTTAAAAACACTTGTTGTGATTGATCCATGCGGGAGTAATCCCATGTGTAAAAACTAATGATATCTCGAGAAATAGGAGATAAGGTGAAGAGGAGTGGGGCGTTGTCGGTGTCAAAACCGGCGGATCTCAGGTAGGG
Organism: Triticum aestivum; assembly: GCF_018294505.1. Lineage (NCBI taxonomy): Eukaryota > Viridiplantae > Streptophyta > Magnoliopsida > Poales > Poaceae > Triticum > Triticum aestivum. Next base: position 369,883,045 of record NC_057810.1, on the reverse strand, counting down.
GGCCCTGAACTGTGCGTCTAGGCGGATGGTAACAGGAGACAAGGGACATGATGTTTTTACCCAGGTTCGGGCCCTCTCGATGGAGGTAAAACCCTACTCCTGCTTGATTGATATTGATGATATGGGTAGTACACGAGTAGATCTACCACGAGATCAAGGAGGCTAAACCCTAGAAGCTAGCCTATGGTATGATTGTTATGTGTCCTATGGACTAAAACCCTCCGGTTTATATAGACACCGGAGAGGGCTAGGGTTACACAGAGTCGGTTACAATGGTAGGAGATCTACATATCCGCATCGCCAAGCTTGCCTTCCACGCCAAGGAACGTCCCATCCGGACACGGGACAAAGTCTTCAATCTTGTATCTTCATAGACTTGGAGTCCGGCCGACTGTGATAGTTCGGCTATCCGGACACCCCCTAGTCCAGGACTCCCTCAGGCGTGGTGGTGATTGGTAGTCAGACTGAGCGGAGGCATGGGGATGGATGACGCCGGCAGCGGCCACCAGGCTAGTTTGTTCCAGAGGCTTCCTTTTTTAATTGATCAACAATGAGGTTGTTGGAGATAAGGATGAACAAGGGAAGGCCTTGTCTACAAATGTGGAGAGAGGTGCGGGTATCTTTTAGTTTAATTTCCATCCTTTAGATATAGATTGGATGGTCTATATTGCAAGATGGCTCGCATACCATCATCACGAACTCGGTTTTTTATAAGAGAAGAAATATAAGTATGGAGATACAAACGTATTATCGATACTTGTTTCCGTAAACTAGGATCTACATTCTATTCAACACCTCAGCATGTGGGGCCTTAGCACAATGACTTCTCGATTGTGTAAAACAAAGGTTTTCCCATCGCCGATAAGGAGGGGGTGAGGGCGGCGCACTTTCGGCTTGCTCTAGTCCTAGTAGTCCTACTAGGTGGTCTACGCACGTGTAGATATATTCTTTTTCATGTCTCGTGTACGCCATACTGCCACGACTGTTGATATAGACGGTAAGTTATTCACGAGGAAACCCTTTTTGAGCGTGTTTGAGAGAGAGAGAGACAGTGTGCGTGTGTGATATATCTAGAGACTGAGGCAATGATAAGAGATTCTTTGTGTCTATGTATGTGGAGGATAGAGAGATACATGTACATGGGGCTTTGTGTTGTGTAACATGGAGAAACATAGACATAATCAGAGAGTGAGTGTGTGAGATACACATGCGGACATGTGGAGAGGTGAGGATCCAGATAAATGGGTGTTTGTGGGTGTTTGTGTGTGTTTGTGCGCGCATTTGTGTGTGAGAGGGAGTGTGTGTATGTGGAGTAGAGAGACCACTAATGATGCAAACCTAGTAAAGGGGAAGGGGGAATGGTGTGACATGTGTAGTAGCAGGATAGCATGGGTGCGGGCGGGGAGCAGACTATCTGGAAGAGACATCGAGTGTGTGTGTGGGAGAGGGGTGTGAGAGCATGTGAGAGAGAGAGGTAGCAACATAGAGAGAGAGAGAGGGAGAGAGAGAGGAAGAGAGGGGTCGTTTGTCTCCATAAATGGCATATAGATAGGGAGACAATGTTGATGTTGTTTGAAATTGGCCGATGTACGGAGACGCGAGGGAAGCGAGTCATCGTGTGTGTGATAGGGACTTCATGAGAGATCTAGAATAGATGGTGTAGAGAACAACTTGCGAGATTGAGAACGATGATACATTATGAAGCTATGGAAAGAGTCACAACATATATGTATGCAGGGAAGGAGCTGGGGCGGGTCCGCATGTGGGAGAGGTAGAAAGAGGAGAGTGGTGCACAAGGAGACAAAGTGTGCTTGTTTGTAGTGGGGTTGGTGTATGAGGTGAGTGTGCGAGAACCACATAACTAGGGAGATCGACGTTTGGGGGCGACGTATTGTGTGTATGAGAAAGACACACTCTACATGGTGCGTGTGCTTGGGAAAGAGAGATGCCGAGAGACCTAGAGAGTGGGGGACGAGACGTGTGCATGCCCGAGAGACAAAGTGATAGAGACCTATATTGGGGTCCAGACTTTAGAAGAGAGAGGGGTGTTAATATGCTCGTGTGTTCGTGTCTGGGGAGAGAACGACTTGTATGTGTGGCTGGGCGATGAGGGGGGGGGGTTGGCTTTAGATAAAGAGTGAGGTGTCTATATTTGAGATACTTTAGCGTAATTGAGATATATATGGTCAATAGTGTGTGCACTCATGGTTGATAAATTTGTTTCATAGTTTGGACTATGAGATAACGATACTTTTGAACATGCGTGATATACCTTGATGTACCAGAATTACAAACCTAATATTGGAATTCTGGAATTCGACTCCATCATTAGCTTTTGTAATTCATTTAAACGAAGGTACATTTTTTAAGCTGGGATTTTGTGATTTCTAATTCATATATCAAACCTAGAGATATACACATACGGGCATGTTCAAACTTCATAATCCTCCACTTTATTCATACAGATACACATTTTTTGCTTTCGTCATCGTATTTAGGATAACACATTTGGAATTTCATTTGAATTGGACCGTATGATGGTATTTGCTTGTACTAGCTCAATGATCCATATTTGAATTGGATGGACAATCTAAGCTTGGAGTTGGAGACCTTGATTTTCAAAACTTTCACTTTTTTTTGCGTGCAAAACAAACAAATTCTCAGCCATGATATCATAGTCGGTCGTACAAGAGCAGAACACTTATAATTTCAGGTGCCAAAAGCTTTCAAACTTCCGGCTCACATCGAAATATCTCGCGCCCAAAAGTTTAGGCCTGTGGTATTCCTATTTTACCCCTACCACATGAACGAGAAAGGACTGCTTTGTTAACTCCATTGTTTTCCCCTCTTTGCCCCCATCATTCTTCCCCGGAGCCCCTTGCCTTCCACTCCCCGACCTTCTCAACCACTGCAAGAAGCCGAATCTAGTCCTCCACCGCAGCGGTGGACCTCCCACCACGCCGGATCTACCTTCCGCACCTTGGAACCCCCAACTGCTAACTCACTATTTCACCAGAGCCGCTTCAGCGACTGGCTTGTCCACCGCTCAAGATCTCCTTGACCGCCATCATGGTCCACCGCACCGGATCTGCTTAACCGGTGCCCTCGTCCACCATAGTGTAGGCCCTTCACTGACTCCCACATCCGCCCCATCGATGGCCCTTCATACAAGCCCTCATCCACCGCAATAGATCCGCCTCACCGGAAGCACTTTACACCACTCTCGCCAAAGCCTTCGTCCACTGCATCAGACCCGCTCCACGGACGCCATAGTCAACTCCACCGGCCATGGTTTACCGACGTTGTAGCCGCATCAGGTTATTTCAATTTGTACTCCTTCGGTTTTTCTCTTCTTTATTGTGCAACGGTTCACTTACCACAGACTGCTTCATGTTCTCTATGCTTAAGTACACATCAGCAAACTAGCATGTGGTTCCGCTGCTTTTTGTTCGTTTTACACTACATGTTCTCATGCTAGCTATTACATCACTGCTCCAAGCCTCTGTTCATTACTTTTTTGTGTTCTGGATCTTCCCAAGTTGCATGACTAATTTCATGCTTCTATTAATTATGGAGCTGCCAACCCCATCAAGCAAAATATTTGTTCTTTTGGGGCTGGCACCTCGAACAAGCATAAAAATAGAGGGAAGCAGATATATTTTCGTGTATGCACACACCCTTCTTTCATTAGTTTAGATGAACCATTGATGATCAATTCAAACCAGTGGATGCGATTAATATTAATTTTACCTAAATAGAGGGTGCAAAATAAACTACAACAACTAGATTTGCAACCATGGGATGCTGACGATATCTTAAAAGAACATTGCAACAACAATGAGGCTTCACACCAACATATGCTAAGCAAGTGTGTTTTAGTACATGTGAAATGTAATGCGAGTGGGCTGCTTTCTTGGCTTCTGCCCTCAGCCTATAATCCTACAGAATTGCAAATAGTTCAGTTGTCTGCTTTGATGTATTGCTTGATTCGAATGCTTGTTTGTTACTTGTTACACAATACCTGAGTTGGCCAATATGTCAGCAGTGCCTCCTATACTATCGTAAAGAAATGCATGCCTAGTTCATTTGAGTCCTTAACTTTTCCTTTGAACTTCATACAAGACTATCTTCGTAGTTTATATGAGGCCACACTGTTAAGTGCTTTCTCAGATTATTTCAACTGCTTAGATGCCTTGGCAACTTAAATATAGCGGTGGTACACTCCTTTCAACTAGGGATGTCAACTGGGTCCCGTTTAATCCCGATTGAAGTCCCCTAGTGGTATGATAGTTCAAAAGAGTTTTTGTATTTTGAGGAAAATGAACTAGGGAGCTAGCAAAAACTAACTTGATGGGACTGACGGATGTCGTTTATTTGCCACTTGCATCCCTAGTTTCATCTTACCATTTTAATTTCTTTTCGGCTGATGCTGCTTCGAACCATTTAAATGTAGCTTGCCATGCTCGGCAATAATTCGTATGTCATTTACCATGTAAGCTTACTGCATGGATCATGCGATAACTATCTCTTACTTATGTCCAGCGGAAACCTTTTAGGATGCCGTTCACACTAGGACACAATGTACAACCCCAGAATCTATTTGTGGAAGCAGTGCGCCATCCATGTTACCAGATGGTAGCAGTTTAGAGGCAACACCGCTGGAGAACAGTCTAAGCATAGATATTATAGTTCTCGAGGCTCTACTAGAGGCAGAAAGAGATGGTGTGGCTGCCATGAATGAGGTAATCTTGATCTTGAGGCTGGAAATTATGCAATTAGCAGCACGCATTACGCAAGTAACCTAAGAATTGGAGGAAGTAAGAATGTTGCATTTGAAGACGGAGGAGGTCTTGTTGTTTCTGCTATCTGAAGCCCGGGGTAATCCCGGTTCTTCTTTAGATACCAGTTGAAATTGTCTTCAGATTATTGTACTTTCATGTTGTGTCATGTCTCTGAATGGATTATGTTGTAAGACCCCCTATGTTGTCCATGTGTTGTAATGATCCAATTTTTTAGGCGAGGTAATCCTCATTACTTGTTTGATTGACATAAGGTGAACTGTTTTTCGTGTGAGCATATTGTTTTGGATGAAATAACTGTTTGACTCCAAGTGTATCCAACCTACTGAATTCGAAGATCACGGCATTTCCAAATCATAATCATATATAAAGGTGGAATAAATCTTTGTTGTGGTTTTGAAGAAATAAATAACAAAACATAGAATTATCTATGGATATTCATAATCAAATACAAATTGGATTTGAATTTATTTGCCAGGGCCCAGGGCAAATGTGAATGCTAATTCTCCCAAGTTTTGAACAAAGCGGCTAAACACCCACTATAATTTGTGGGCTGCCCGAAGCAAGTGTTTGCGAGATGGAAATTACTATCTACCCCTGACACTTGACATCCTTATCGACCGGATTTACACTGCTGTGGATAGGGGTAGACTAGTAACTTCATTCAAACGTGACGTGACGGCCTTTGAGCCCATTCAGACACGGTGGGTGCCAAAGGTGGGTGGCAAAACACATTTGATTCAAGCTCGTTCGAAAGACATATGTCCCTCCCTCCATTTCCCCATTCATACATGGTGGGCGGCAAAACAAACTCTCCTCGTACGAAATTGATGTAGGCTAATATTTTAAATAGGGGCAGATGTGTAACTTCCCTCAGACGTGACACAATCGCCCTACCTGTCAGCCCCGTTCATACATCGTGGGCGCCAACCGTGGGCGGCAAAACACCCTCTCCTCGCCCGAAATCATTACTGACCAATATTTGGGAGATGTGAGACTACCGTCCTATCCCCAACCGACGTGATGTCAGAAATTTTAAACAAGGGATAAGTTCGTAACTTCCCCACATTTCAGACAAGCACGTCGCAAAGTTTGAGATCCCCCCTCCACCTCCGTTTCCCCATTCATACACCATCGGCGCCACGACAACCTCCCCACTGTGGCCAACCTCCTCCGTCCGCCACCCCATCCTCCACCATGCCGGAGCCACTACACCTACCCCGTCGTCCAGTTCAAGAGATGGACGTGTCTCATCCACGGTGCCAGACCAGGATCCTTTCATCGCGTCCCACTGCAAGAGATGGATGTGTCTCGTCCACCTTTCCATTGCCGCTCCTACGACAGCCTCGTCCACGGCAACTGAATTTATCCCCCGACTCGGCCGTCTGCCGTCTATAGTCTTCTTCCCTGCCGCCGACAGCCATCGCACCCATAGCACCCTCAACATATCACCAGAGGCCTACAGGGCGTCACAAGAGAGGTGGTACTCTTCCATATGTTCTTCGGTTATTGATCTCACCCAGAAAATAGATCGTAAATTGTTTACTGTACTTTTCTTGTCCGTACCAAATCATAGTGGCTAGTTGAAAGCAAACATTAGTTGGGAAGTAGCTTTGTCCGGTTTGCACCTTCAGATCCGCCATGGCACGGTCACTATACTCGTAAAGCTTATGGTTCCCCCCCTTTATATTCACTACCATCATCGTAGGTGCTTTGTGTCGTGCTAGCACTGCTCCTCAAGACCTCATACCAAAGCTTACGTGTTGAAATACGAATCTGATATGAAGCTCATATCACTAAAACAGAGAACGTTTAATTGGTCACCTAATGTTCTTATATTTGTTTCGAAAAGCATGTGCTCCACCCACTGGTCCAGCTAGTTCCACTTTCCTGATTTTACTCTTGATGCTTAGGGTTTTCCCCTTTTATCTACTCTACTATAATGTAACGCCCCGAGACCGATGCGCCAGATGTCTTCCAATTATTCTCAGTCATTGCCATGTCATTCGCTTGCATGTTACACTTTTCCATGTCATCATCTACATTTCATCTGCATGTTTTTCAAAACTTGCATCTGTCCGGGTCCTCCCAGTTCTCTCCGTTGTCCGTTCGGAGTCCAAACACACCCGCACGTGCCCGCGTCACCTCCTAAATATTATTTTATAAGTGGCATAAAAATGTTCTCGGAATGGGGTGAAAGCTGGCGCGCGGTCTTATTATAGTGTAGGTAGACCACCTGCCAAGTTTCGTCGCATTCGGAGTCGGTTTGATAGCCCAACCATTAAACATATAGCGGCTTTTCGTCTGTCGGACATTGAACATTTTCGGTCTCCGGAAACCCGTGCCGGGCTGCTATTTCTTCTCTCCTTAAGGCCTAGCCCATGTACACAACCCACTAGGCACTCACTTAGTCCCTCTCCACTACGGAGCCGTCCGATGGCGATCGAATTGTCCGAAAACGGACTAAAACCCCCTTTCCTTGCCATTTTGGGCGTCCCTAGCCTAACCCTAGTCCCCCCTAACCTCCAGCCGCCTCCCTCCTCCAATCCACCACCGGCCACCTCCACCGTGACACTTTGTGCGTCGCCATTGGGCGCGCCGCCGCCAGCCACCACCCCGTCCAACCCTGTGCCGCGACATTGCCCTGCCGTCCCCCACCTTGCGTTGGCCCTCCATGCCCAGATCAGGGCCCGCCCGAGACTATCTGGGCCCGGACAAGCCCGCACTGCCGCCCGCGGCCGCAAGAGCTCCACCCGACGCCGCTGCATCCCACGACCGCCACCCCATCACGAGCACCTGGCCCTGTGGCCGCTCAGCCTATCGCCGGTGACCTCCTCCGCCGCCTCGGGCTGCGCTGCCGCCGTCCGCTTCTCCTCTCCCTCTCTATCACAGTCGCTCTCTCCCCTGCTGCTAGGAGGATCTGTCGCCGCCACCCGAGGATCTCCCTCACTCTGCACCACGACGAGTCGTCGCTGGATCCGGCTGGGATGGGTCCAGCTCGACCGGATCCGACCATCCTCAACATGCGTCCGTCGTATCCAGCCTCATGGAGCTTGAAAGTGCGTTATATCGACTAGAGGGGGGTGAAAAGGCGATTTTTATGAATTCTTCATTGAGGAATTTGCTGGTGAGGAAATTCCTAAGTGAAGAACTACCAACAGCGGAATAAGTACTCAGAAGTAAACATAACAAAACACAAGCATAGTCATCATAATGAAATGAAGACAAGCACAAAGTACAGAAAGCGTAAACACAGGATAACACAAGAAAGAAGACGGACAGACTGAAGAAATTGAACTGAGGAAATTAAGAAAGTCTTCAGTCAAAGTCTTCAAACACATATGAACAGGCACACAACAATAGACATGAGGAAATGAAAGAGTTGATGAAATATAACCAGTAAACTCGGTGAAGACAATGATTTGGTAGACCAGTTCCAACTGTTGTCTCAGTTGTACATCTGGTTGGAGTGGCTGAGTATTTAAACTCGAGGACATCCAGTCCCAAACACACAGTCTTCACCGTATTATCCTTGCGCTAAGGTCACACAGACATCGCCAAATCACTCGTGGTAAGTCTTCAGGTGACTTCCGAACCTTCACAAACTCGGTCAGTCAACGATCCACAATTCCTCTTGGATGCTCTAGACCTTGACGCCTAACCGTCTCGAAGAAGAACAGTCTTCAAAGGAAACAAGCGTCGGATCCACGCATGATCAATCTCTTTAGTGATGCTCAATCACTTTGGGTTTGTAGGTGTTTGGTTTGGGTTTTCCTCACTTGATGATTTTTGCTCAAAGTCCTCAAAGGATGGGATGCTCTCAATTGACAAGTGTCAGTTTCTCTCGGAGCAGCCAACCAGTTAGTGGTTGAAGGGGGCGGCTATTTATAGCCTAGGGAGCAGCCCGACATGATAAGACATAAATGCCCTTGCCTCATATGATCGTTAGGTGGGTAGATATTTTGGGACAGCTGGCGCATAGCACAGCAACGGTCGGAATTATTTGACTCTCAAATTCCTCAGGGCCATCATGTTCCCCACTGTGTAGGCAATTTGCACTAGCGAATTCCTAACTCCTCAGTCATAACAAATTCCTCAGAGACCAGAAGAACTTCATCTCTATCAATGAAGAATATGACTGAACTGTATGAGATTTCCAATGGCTTCACTCGAAGGGATTGGTAGGTGTAGGATTTTGAGTTGAGCATCACATGGAAATTTTTCCTTAGTATTTCCTTGACCCCCTTTAACAGTACGGTGTTTCCTATGACTCAAGAAAGAGAAAAATGAAACTACGAAAAAAAGTCTTCGCGCTTCATGTTCCTCGAATGAATACCAAGTCTTCAAGGTCACACCAATTTCTTCACATTCAAAGTCTTCAAAAAGTCTTCAGCAATCCAAAGTCTTCAGTTGAAGAACTTCATTTTTAGGGGTTGACTTTTTCTGTAAATATCAAACTCCTCATAGACTTATAGACCTGTGTACACTCACAAACGCATCAATCGCTTAACCTATAAGTCTTCAATACACCAAAATCACTAAGGGGCACTAGATGCACTTACAATCTCCCCCTTTTTGGTGATTGATGACAATATAGGTTAAGTTTTCAACGGGGATAAACATATGAAGAATAAATACTGATATTGAGGAATTTGATTGCAAGATATAGAAGAACTCCCCCTAAAGATGTGTATAGTGAGGAATTTTCTTTTGAAGCAATGCACACTTGAAGAGTATAATCATGGAGATTTCCCCCTATATCTTGTAATTCATACACGCATTTGATATATAATATGAAGAATTTGAAATGCATGATGAAATATGGTGACTGATGTAATTTAGCATGCGTGCATTGACATTAATGAGGAATAAGCATGCAGAAGAACACAACAAAAGTATCAGGCCACCATAGAGTTTAAGATTACAACTCGATCCAGCAAAGTCATCAGAAGAACGAGAGTTGTAACTTAGCAAAAAAACGCCCATATAGGATAGACCCGCTTGAAGACTAACTCAAATTTCTCCCCCTTTGTCATCGAATGACCAAAAGGGTTGAAACTGAGGACTAACGCCCCTGAAGAATATCATGATGATGGAGGAGCACCAGTGTTGTCAGGGTCTTGAGTCATTGTAGGGCCTGCTGCAGTGTTGTCCAAGTCTTCATACTCGTCCGTGGCGCGTGATGAAGAATATGAGCTGGCCACCAAGGAAGGAATCTTGACCTTCTTGTATTTCTTCGATGGAGGAGCAGACCAGTTGAAGTCTTCTTTTAAGCCCATTTGCTTCAAATCTTCTTCACCATATAGATGTGATAGAATAGCCCAGGTGCGATCAAACACTTCATGGAGGTAGTAATGGTTTTTCTTCACTTCATTATGTGTAGAAGTCATGTTGTGAAGAATAGAGCCAAACTGACGCTTAACCCACTTGTGGTTTCGATCCACCTTCTGGTGAAGACTTATAAGCAGCTGACGGTCAGTCATCACACGAGGAGCAGTAGCTTGAGGACTTGACTTGGTAGCAGAATCATGAGTGGCAGAGTCATCATTTGTGGAGTAAGCTGCAGCTTTGCGGAACTGACCATCTAATGGACGGCTGCCTTCATTGATAACGGCTGGTGACTTGCCGTTCTCATCAGATGAGGAAATTGCCTGCTTGAGGACTTCAATAGGGGGCAAGTAGCTGAGGTGATTCTGAAAATCAGCCTTGTAGTTGAGTGAAGACCTTGTTCTGAGGAATCTCATGATCCACGGTGCGTAAGGCTTCAGCTCAAATGGTGAAAGTGCAACATTCTCTAGAGTCCTTATGAAGAAATCATGATAGTTTATGGGGATGCCAAGCATTATGTTGAAAAGCATATTCTTCATCATCCCGATAATTTTTCATTGGATGAGTCATGGCCTTTGATAGAACTCATGGTCTTCGTCAGAATGCGGTAGATGGTTCTTGGCACATAGAGCAATTCCTTCATGAGGAATTTGGTCCTTGGTGAAAAGCAGTGAGGAATAGAAGTTGGCCTGGCTGGTAGTCCAGAAATGCTTCCTTCTAAGATGAGCATTGTCATAGGGGATGAATTCAGTGAAGAACACGTGCTCGCCGAAGAAATCATCAGCATTGAATTTTTGCTTCTTTGAGAAGGTATCCTTTGGCTTGGGCTGAGGAGTGTCAGTCAATTGCATCACCACCTCAGGAATTGCAATCTCAGGTTCCTTAGGCTAAGGAATTTCAGGCTCTTCTGCAGCTTCAGCCTGGTTCTTCATTTCCTCATTGACATTTTCTTCAGCACTAGTGGATGGAATTTCTTCATGAACACTTGGGGTTGCATGAGGTTCTTTAGATCCCATTTGCACTTCAGTAGCAGCAGGGGACTGAGGAATTGCTTGGACTAGAGTGAACATTGTGGAGTTGGGGTGCTGACTGTCCCAAAACTCATCATTGAGCACACGAGTGGTACAGCCAATGTCCACATCCTCATCTTCCATTTGTTCAACACCTGCCTCTTCAGCAGTGAACTGAGGCATAGGTGAGGAAATGACTGGGGTTGAAGGGATTTCATCCACTTCAATTTCTTCGTCCAACTGCTTTGTCGAAGTAGCAGAAGGAGTTTCGTCAGCAGATTCATTAGGAATCACATAATCTTCACCAAAAGGAACAAGGTCCTTTGATGGCATGAAGGAGACTTGAACGACATCAATTGGGTTGTCAATTGAGCTAGTCAGTGGCTTCATCTTCTTCGGAGCTGAAGAATTTGATGAAGTTGATGCCTTCCTGTTCTTCATAGCTGCACGCTCGACAGCCTTGGTCTTCTTCGCATCTGAAGCAGATGGAAGGATCAGAGTTGGTGTAGGCGCAGGAGGTGCAGAGGACTTTGGTTCATTTTCCTCAGGCGCAACTGACGCAGTTTCCCTGACTTGTTCACTTTCTTCAGGCGCACTACTAGTGGATGCCCTGGCAATATCTTCAGTGGCTGGAATGGAGTCATCAGCCCTGGTACACTCAGTTTCTTCAGCAGCCTGATTGTCATCAGCGGTGCGGGCATGTTCTTCAGTAGGTTGAGCAGATGCTTCAGCCTGAGTAACTTCAATGTGCACAGGAGGAGCATCACTTGAAGTGATTTTCTTCGTCAGATTGACGAACCACACCTTGGCGCCCTTCCAATCAACATAGTAGCGATCGGATTCATCACTCAATTGCTTGATTTCAGCTGGCAAGGCAATGAGCTGATCAGGGGTGAGAGTGAGGACATTGTCCTTGAGGTAGCGTTGTTTCTTGTACTGCGCTTTCTTCAAACTTATGCCTTGTTCAAATTTCCACTTTTTTTCCTCAATGAAGGTAGTCAAAAAATGACTCTAACTAGGAGTGAGGTTCATCTCCGGCAAAGGCGTGTTGGGGTCCTTGTGCCATAGCTCAGTGAAATCGAGGATCAACTTTGGATCCAATATTAGTGGCACATTGCTGCCTTTGGCTCTAGCGGCCCTGGCTTGCCCGTCTCTGATGATTTCAGCAAGTTCTTCATCATCAGCCTCATCATCATCAGAAGGCACTTGGAAGGCGACCTGCTTCTTGTGAGGACTTGGTCGAAGGCCTCGTCCAGCAGTGGCCTTTTTCTTTAGCGGAGAGGGGCCAGCTGAGGAATTTGGTGCAGCTGAGGAACTTGCAGATGCTCCTGAGGCAATTGAGATGCCTTGGGTCCTTTGGCACGTGGCGAGATGCAAAGGTGCCGAGGATTTGGTCGGAGCAGCTGAAGACTTTGATGGAGGAGCTGAGGACTTTAAAGGAGCAGTATGAGGAAATTGCTCTGAGGGCCTTGAAGAATCTGGCCTTGAGGGCATTGCAGAGGAGCTTGGCCGTGAGGGCATTGAAGGAGAAGCACTTGACTTATGCGCAGGCTTCTTATGCATTGCCTTCTTTGGCTGACTAGCAGAGGCCTCAGCAGAGGCAGCACCAGCAGCAGAGTCTGTGTTGAATTTCTTCACTGCTTCCTTTGCTTGCTTGGCCAGTTTGCCCTGGCGCTTTGCCCATTCATCAGCATAGTCCTCACCGTGCTCGAGGCTGGTGGGATCTGCCACTTGGCCTGGTGCCAATGGAGGTCTTGAGCATGGAGGGTTGAGCGTGAATTTCTTCATATACTTGGGAGTAACATACCTGTACTCCCTCCATTCTCGTGTCCATCTCCTCTCTATCCGTTGTATGCGCACCTTGCGCTAATTCTTCTCCTCCTTGCCAAACTTGGCCTCATCAGGAGTGCAGTATCAAGCATAAATGTCCTAAGGGATTTCAAATGCAGTATTGACCTCAGGCCACTTTGCTCCCTTCTGTGGCTTCTTATCAACCATTTTCTTCAGCTGAGGAATATGAACAACTGAAGTTTCTGAAGAGGTGTGCACCTTTTCTTTGAGGAACGTTGCAAATGAGTTAAGTTGATGAGAACCTAGTGATTCAGCACCGGACATTTGTACCTGTGAATAGAGTATAGTTGCGAGGAATTTGGAGAGGTCATATGCATTCTCAGAAGGTTTTTCAAAAATGAATAGGTTTGAGGAATTTGACCAGATGAGTCTTGAAGAATTTCACTAAGCATTCTTTGTCTTAGGTTCCAGAGTTGTATAGATTGAAAATCCACACGATTGAGGAATCTTGAAGAAACTCATTGCTTAGAGAAACGAATCAAGAGCGGATGAAATGTGAGGTGTTCATGTGTGTGAAGATTTGAAGAATAAACACCTTTGAAGATTTTCAAGAAAACATGAAAATCAAAGAGGGCAGTAAAAGTAACTTTTAATTACTCGAAGTGAAGAACTCGATGAACTGGGAAGTGTAGATGTGAAGTTCGTCAAGTCAGATCTTCCACGCCCTAACTCGGCAGAGGAAGACGGCTACGGAGGCGGCGGAGTGAAGAAATCTGCAACCGGAGCGAGTACGACGACGACGAGGTCGAGGCAGTGAAGCTCTTCCTCACCAGCGACGATGAAGTAGCGGCGGCGCTAGGGTTTCGGGAAGCTCGAGCGGGAGTGAGAGTGAGCGAGGTGAAAGTGAAATGAGGAAGAGGAAGGGGTATTTATAGAGGGAGTGAAAAACTGTACGACCGAGGAAATCAGACGAACGTGCCCCTAGCCCTTCTCATTCGCGTGACATATGTCACCCATATACTGAGAGGTGGCGATTGTGTAGGACCGTGGGTGAATAGATACGTATTGTCATGAGAAGTGGAACGGTTTGAGTGGCGAAGCCGAAAATTTAGATAAGATAAGTTTAAAAGTTCCGTTCGCCATTTCTTCAGCTGTCAAGGACACAGTGAAGATTTTGAAAGAGTTTCAATTAGAACGCACATGAAGATTTTGAATGAGTTTCAATTAGAATGCACATGAAGACTGGGTTGAGTTTAGCATAGAGGGTGAAGGGTCCGATCACATTCACTTAGCAGATGAAATCAACTTGCAGAATTAGCAATAAGTGAATGCTGTGGAGGACATAAAAACTCATATATAGATGTTCCAATGAAGAACAACATCGGAAAGAGTGAAGACAATCCAAAGTTGAAGAATTTCAAAAAAACTGAGGAATTTCAAAAACGAAGAAAAACTAAAATTGAAGATTTCCAACTTTGGGTGGTGGCGTAACCCACCGTGTAAGAAAGCTGATTTCAGACACCCCGTACAATTGTCGTAGGGCTCTGAGAATCAATTTCTTCATTAGTTTCTTCACACTTAGAGGGTTGGTCTTCGTTGATTGAAGAAAAACGTTACTTCGTGTGTTGCGCATCTAAGTCATCAAGTCAGCATAAGTGTTAGGATGTGTGTCCATTTCAGAGAACATACGAAGATTCTAGGATATTTATCTCACACCGCAACTTGCTAAATCTCTTCTCATCCAAGTGTTGGTGTGTGAGCTAAGCATCGAAGAATATGCTTCAGAGCCTTATGGTGTGATTCCTTCGGCGTAGCTTGAAATCAGGCCCACATGCAAACACTAAGCATAATATCTGGCCTAGATGCACATAGGTACAATAAAGAGCCAATCATGGAGCGGTATACCTTTTGATCGAAGTCTTGACCATTTTCATCAGTGCACAGATGGCCATTTGTGGGCATTGGAATTTTGACCCCTTTGCAATCTTGCATGCCGAATTTCCTGGATACGTCCTTGAGGTACTTCTCTTGAGATATGAATATCCCATTGTGCTGTTGACAAATTTGAAGACCTAAAAGAATTTAAATTCTCCCATCATAGACATTTTATATTCTTCACTCATCATATAGGCAAATTCATCACTATATCGTTGGTCAGTATAGCCAAAAATGATATCATCAACATATATTTGGCACACAAACAATTCATCATCATAAGACTTAGTGAAAAGAGTTGGGTCGAGTGAACTGGGTTTGAAGCCTTTCTTCATGAGGAATTCCTTCAAGGTATCATACCACGCCCGAGGGGCTTGCTTGAGGCCATACAGGGCCTTGTTGAGCTTGAAGAATTTGTCAGGATTCTTTGGATCTTCAAAACCTGGGGGTTGAGCAACATATACTTCTTCCTCAAGCTTACCATTGAGGAGTGCACTTTTCACATTCATTTGTTGCAAGATAATATCATGATGGTTAGCATAAGCAAGTAATATGCGAATAGCCTCAAATCTAGCAACAGGAGCAAAAGTTTGATTGAAGTCAATTCCTTCAACCTGTGTGTAGCCTTGAGCTACAAGCCGTGCCTTATTCCTCAACAAAAGGCCATTTTCATCTTGCTTGTTGCGGTAGATCCACTTTGTGCCAATAATGTTTTGCTTGCGAGGATCTAGACATTTGACCAGTTCCCAGACATTGTTGAGCTCGAACTGATGTAATTCTTCTTGCATAGCTTGAATCCACTCGGGCTCCAGAAATGCTTCATCTACCTTAGTGGGCTTTGTGCTAGAGACAAAAGCAAAATGCCCACAAAAGTTAGACAAATGTGAAGCTTTTGAGCGTGTGAGAGGACCTGATGCTTCAATGACATCGATGATCTTCTCAATTTGCACTTCGTTTGCAATACGAGGATGAGCGGGTTGTCTTCAAGGAATTTGATCCGCATTTTCTTCAGGAGCATTTTCCTCAGCACCATTTTCTTCAGGTGCACCAGCTCGACGTTGTCACGCCCAATATGCGACCCTATCCAAAAGGAACTCGAAGGTCCCACCAAGGATAGACCCGCATATTGAAACGCTTTTGCAAGGTGGATATCATTACATCAACATTACATAATAGATGGGGATACATACATAAGGCATACAATGCCACACGAATACAACATCATCTTACAGAAGAGCACCATCCGACTACGAATGAAACACAAACAGAAACTCAACGACATCCACCCTGCTAGCCCAGGCTTCCGACCTGGAACCTATCCCTGATCGAAGAAGCAGAAGAAGAACTCAACGCAAGCAAGCATCTCTCTTGCGTCATGATCATCGCATAACCTGTACCTGCAGCTGTTGTTGTAGTAATCTGTGAGCCACGAGGACTCAGCAATCCCATTACCATGGGTATCAAGACTAGCAAAGCTTAAAGGGAAAGGAAGGGGTAAAGTGGTGACGTTGCAGCAGCGACTAAGCATATATGGTGGCTAACATACGCAAATAAGAGCGAGAAGAGAGTAAGTGGAACGGTCATGAAGCTAGCAATGATCAAGAAGTGATCCTGAACTCCTACTTACGTCAATCATAACCCAGAAACCGTGTTCACTTCCCGGAATCCGTCGAAAAGAGACAATCACGGCTACACACGCGGTTGATGCGTTTTAATTCGGATCTGGTGTCAAGTTATCTACAACCGGACATTAACAAATTCCCATCTGCCTATAACCGCAGGAACGGCTTTCCAAAGATTATACCCTGCAGGGGTGTCCCAACTTAGCCCATGATAAGCTCTCGCGATCAATGAAGGATATACCTTCTCCCAGGAAGACCCGATCAGACTCGGAATCCCGGTTTACAAGACATTTCGACAATGGTAAAACAAGACCAGCAAAGCCTCCCGATGCGCCGACAATCCCGATAGGAGGTGCACATATCTTGTTCTCAGGGCAACACCGGATGAGTCTAGCTACGAGTAAAACTAACCCTCAAGTTGCCCCAAGGTGGCCCCGCAGGCTGCTCGGTTCGGACCAACACTTAGACAAGCACTGGCCCGGGGGGGCTAAAATAAAGATGACCCTCGGGTTGGCCGACCCAAGGGAAGGGTATAGGTGGTGGTGAGGCAAATGGTAAAACCAAGGTTGGGCCTTGCTGGAGGAGTTTTATTCAAAGCGAACTGTCAAGGGGGTCCCATAAATCACCCAACCACGTAAGGAACGCAAAATCCAGGAACATAACACCGGTATGATGGAAACTAGGGCGGCAACGGTGGAACAAAACACCAAGTAAAAGGCCGAGTCTTCCACCCTTTACCAAATATACATATGCATTAATAATATAAGAGATATTGTGATATCCCAACCAAAATCCTGTCCACCATGGAGATATCTTCAACTTCACCTGCAACTAGCAACGCTATAAGAGGGGCTGAGCAAAGCGGTAACATAGCCAAGCAACAGTTTGCTGGGAAAGGTGTCAAAGGTTAGAGGTTCATGGCAATTTGGGAGGCTTGATGAGCAAAAGATAGGTAACGCAGCATAGCGATAGAACAAAGCAACTAGTATAGCAATGATAATAGTGAGATCCAGGGTAGCGGTCATCTTGCCTGAAATCCCGCAAGGAAGAAGAACGAGTCCATGTAGAAGATGAAGCCACGAAGATGAACCAAGTGTAGACGAACGAATCCTCACGATCGCAATGAAAGGGAAACTATCGAGAAGAAGCACACAACATAGTAAACACACCACACATGAACATGACATGATGCACAAATGAGTATGATGCAAGACAAGACTACATGAAGCTACTCATGGCAAGAGATGATGCAAGCAAGAGCAACACGTCAAGGCGAGTTTAAATGAGGCCGGGAACAACATATAACAATTCCGGTAAGTCCTCATATGCAAATTTCGAAATTGGTCCAGATCTGAATAAACCTTATATTCAAGTTGTTAAACAGCAAGTTAAGATGCACAAAGATGATCTACACGAGATTCTAGTCAAGTTACATATAAAGTTCATTTAGTTTGGAGCTACGTCCTAGAAGATGTGAGCAAAACAAGTTAAACATGGCATTGATGCGAAATGCATACAAACATCAAGCAAACACCTCAAAACATGGATGCAACATGATAATATGAAACTACATGCAATTCTAAGCAAATTTCATATATAGCACACTCAAAACGGAGCAACGGTTCAACACATACACTCTATACAAGTTTAAAGGACAAGCTGTCCAAAATAGCAACTAGGTATATTGCAAGCACCAAAACAACATGCTACAGTACCACAATATGAAAACAAAAGGCATGGGCATGAAGTGCAGGTAAAGCATTACAAAACATGAACACTGAGGTATATCTAGAAATCACTAGAACATGCTCAAACACACATGGCAAGATTGCAAATAATATCAGTTTCAGACTTTGCAGAAAATAACATCAGTTGCAATGTTTAGAGCTATCAAAGAACATGTTACAGGAACTTATTATGGCAAACAAAGGCATGGCATGAATCTACTAATTGCATAGATCAAAAGTCCCTTACTGACCATAAGCCAAAAACGATCAGAAGATATGATGGCACCCACGTAAACATAGCAAGTTATAATACAGATTCATACATGGCAAAAACAGAATTACGAAGGCATGTTGGCGAGCTTGTTACACTCACCACAAAGAAATACATGGCATGGCAAGGCAACCAACAGTAAGAAGGCATGTTTATGAAGCTAAGCATGGCATGATCAAGTCCATAGCATGCAAGGATCAACTACAACAACCTTGGCAATATTGAATAACATGTAACCAATCTGCCAAGAAACATTTTGAAGCAAACGTAGAGCATGAAAATGACATGCTAGACTACTCCATAATTGCAAATAAGGGCATGAATGGCTAGATCATAACCATATGTTCAAAACATCCTTACCGAAGTATCTCAAAATATGCATGGATCTCTCTGTAGCATCATGTTTACACGGCATCAAAATAACAGCAGAACAGGAACTAAAAACAGCAACATCACGAGGCCTAGTTTGCATGCTTGTGCTAGTCACCACATTGATCACAAAAATACATGGTAAGCACCTCTGTAAAGAAGACATGGCATAGTTCAAAACATGGCAAAAATGACAAAAGAGCATGTTATAACAGTTTTAGTAGATTACATCATGAAGCACTCTTGCAACGATGATTCAGGCATCAAGATGAACTCAAATGAACATAATGCAATGGCGTGAAGTGAAGTACTCGTTGAGACGAACAATTTGACATATTGCACGCACAAAACGGAGCTACGGATGCAGAGATATGATGCGATGAACATGGCATGATAATGTAAAAATACTAGGGACTTGGGAAAAATTTTGGGGTCAACCTCGGGCTGCACGGATTTCGAGGATCCCCGGAGTTCGTCGCCGGAGACAAGGAGGAAGAGGCCGGGGAGGCGCGGGACGGCTGGATCCAGCCCTCCCGTGGCCGGATCTAGCCGGGGGCGACGGAGAGGAGGCGCGGGGGCGACGGGCGAGCGGGGGCGGCCGGTTGCGGAGGGCGACGGGGCCGGGCGGAGGAGCCGGCGAGGCGACGGCGGCGAGCGGTCTCCGGCCAAAGGCGGCTCGGGCGGAGGGATGCCAGGCGACAAGGAGCGACGCGCGGGGTCGGGGAGCTCGGGCGCCTGCGGGCGCGGGAGCCGAGGGGCGGCGGCGGAGAGTCCCAGCGAGGGCGGCGGAGGCCGGCCGGCTCGCGGGGAGCACCAGGCGCGCCGACGGGGTGCTCGCCGGCGGCAGGGACCAGAGTGCAGGGAGGTGGAGCGGGGCACGGGCGCGCTCAGGCCCGGTCGCGGCCCGGGATGGGCCTTTGGTTGGCCGGACGGGCCGCGGCGGCGCGGGGAGAGAGAGGAGCCCGGCGGGGACACGTGTCACGCCCGGATTCGCCGCGGGGGCGGGGGCGGACATGTCCGGTGGGAGGAGAAAGCGTCCGGCGGCGAGGGGAGGAAAATGGCTAGGGTTTGGACCCGGGATTTCGGAGGGGGGGCTTATTTATTGGTAGAGGGAGCTAGGAGAGTCCAAATGAGGAGCGGTTTTCGTCCACGCGATCGTGATCGAACGACCGAGAGCATGGAGGGGGTTTGGATGGGTTTTGGGCCACTTTGGAAGGGTGTTGGGCTGCAAAGAGAAAGGGGGGTTTCGGGCTACGCGGTTAACCGTTGGAGTATCAAACGGACTCCAAATGGCACGAAACTTGACAGGTGGTCTACCGGTGCTATACCAAGGCCACATGACAAGACTCGGTCCATTCCGATAATGTTTAACACCCGCTCACAACGAGAGACAAAAAGGGGAATGCTGGAGTGCATAGGAGCGCTGGATTGCAAAACGGACAACGGGGAAAATGCTCGGATGCATGAGACGAACACATATGCAAAATGAAATGCACATGATGACACAAAGTGAATGATGACATGTCAAAATGCAACACGCAAGCAAATGACATGGCAACGGTGGCGAATAACTGGCAGACACCTGGCGCATCAAATCCAGGGCGTTACAACACTTCTCCACTAACAAGAGATCTTGTCTCGAGATCTTAGGACTGAGACAGAAGGGAAAATGGATGAGGTGAAACGAGAACTCAAGAGAAGAAGCAAAGAATCGAGAGCACTCGAGAAGAAGAGAGGAACGACGAGAATGACGAGAATCGGAAGCTCACGGAATCAGATAGACTATGAAAGCACTCCGGTTAGAACGAGATAAGAAACAAATAAGACTGAAACGATTTAAGCAGCACTCCGGCTGAAACATGGAAAGAAAAGAGCATGAGCTTCACCCAAAGAGATGGCACTTGACGAGATGAACAATGCAATGCCTCCGGAAGAATTGAATGAAAAGAACTTAGAAGGAAGTATTGAATGGATTTCAATATCTGAGAATAACGAAGAAATGCAAAACTCCAATTCAAAAGAATACGGAGAATTTAATTGCACTTTGAGACGCGAGAAGAAAATATACTTGAACTCTGCCACCAAGAATCTTGAAGAACTCTTGAAAAATGAATTAAATCATGAAGAACCACCATGAAGAACTCCGGTTACAAAAGGATGACGAGATAAAATGAAGGATGAAAGAATAAGATGAGCGTTTCGATGATTTAGATGGAGGTTCCGATGACATGGCCGAGGAAATTTGAACTCCGGAAAAGAAAAGATGAAAACACTTGGAAGTAGAATTTATTCACCAAGAACAAACTCCGAAGAAAAGGAATTACTCACTTGGATGAAATAAAAATAAGATTTATTGTGTGCTTATCCTTCATCAAATTAAATTGATGACAAGCAATGGATTTCACATATTACTTATTCTTCTTGAAAAAGGGATTTAGAAGGGATAGCAGAAAACTTGAGAGAGTCTTCATGAACCACCGGTAGGATTGAGAAGAATGAATGTATAATATGATGATCAAGGAAAAGAATCTGAATGAACCACCGTAAGAAATGAAAATGAAAATGACCGGGAAGATACATTATGTTTGAGGGGGATTTAGATGCAAAAGAACAAAGAGATCATGAGCTGATTAAAGAACATATGAACGAAGCACCGGGATAACTGGATAACAGTAGCTGAAACGATGGCCTCCGGTTAAAAGAAATGGGAAAAGAACTTCTGACATACTCCGGATGGGTAAGAAAAGGAATATTTGACAAATAGAATAATTCGATAGGATAACAAGAAGCTAGAACCACGAATCTTCGAGAGAACGGACAAGATTTAAAGGAAAACTCTTCTGCGATCGACGAGAAACACCACCGAAATTACTAAGATACTCCGGGAAAACGAAAAGCGAAGAGGTTGAGGCAACAAAGGAAAATGATTTGAAATCGATCTTGGAAAAGCATCTGACTGATGAAATTCATTCTTATGTCACACTTGAAAAGAATTGAGAATCACTCCGGGGGAATTAGAAGAGTCAGGTAAGATCCTGGGAAAAGACCTGTGGGTTAGGGCCCATTGAAGAGAATACACCGTTGGAAAGGGATGTTGAACAGATAGATGATGCACCGGAACAATTGAAATATTTGAATGAGGTGACAACCTCGAATTAATTGGAACATAGACGAATCTCCTGAGATGTCTTCCGAACTCCGGAATGGTTGAATGGCGAGAGGCAAATGAGCATGGAAGATACTTGATCCGAGGAAAAGAATATAATCACTACCGAAAAACTTGAATTGAATCCACCGGAAAAGATAAAGAGATGAAGAATGACGAATGAGATGAGAATTCATCGGTTGAGATAATTTACGAAAGACTGAAGAGGTTCCACACGAATGAAATTGATGCTCGAAAGAGACTCAAACTCTGGGAAGAAAAGGATGGGAGGGAGGGAAAACAAAGGCAACTTGGAAGGGGAAACCGACGAATAACTTCAAGAGCAAAACACCGGTATGAAAGAAAGCAAAGGCTTCACACGAGTAGGATGGATACTCGATAACGGACTCCGGTGCCGAGAAGAAGAACATGGAGGGCGGGTGGGAAAAGAAAATAACTGAGGATTGAACTTGGCAACGATGAAGAGGCTCGAGTTGACTTGACGAGAAATGCACCAGATGCAAAGAGCTGAGGAACAACGATCGGAAAACCAACTGCGTGATCCTAAAGAAAAAATTTGAAGGGTAAGAGGAGTAGTTCAAAACACCTACGTCAAGATTCCTTACCACAGCGACGAAGGGGCAGACAAGTAAAAAGAATTCCTACTCTCCGATATAACTAGACTCCGAAAATAGTTTTCTTCTAGACTCAACAAAGGCCAAACTACACGATCAATCAAGGGGGCTCCAATGGTCGGTCGAGGCTCTGATACCAACTTGTCATGCCCAATATGCGACCCTATCCAAAAGGAACTCGAAGGTCCCACCAAGGATAGACCCGCATATTGAAACACTTTTGCAAGGTGGATATCATTACATCAACATTACATAATAGATGGGGATACATACATAAGGCATACAATGCCACACGAATACAACATCATCTTATAGAAGAGCACCATCCGACTACGGATGAAACACAAACATAAACTCAACGACATCCACCCTGCTAGCCCAGGCTGCCGACCAGGAACCTATCCCTGATCGAAGAAGCAGAAGAAGAACTCAACGCAAGCAGGCACCGCTCTCGCGTCATGATCATCGCATAACCTGTACCTGCAACTGTTGTTGTAGTAATCTGTGAGCCACGAGGACTCAGCAATCCCATTACCATGGGTATCAAGACTAGCAAAGCTTAAAGGGAAAGGAAGGGGTAAAGTGGTGACGTTGCAGCAGCGACTAAGCATATATGGTGGCTAACATACACAAATAAGAGCGAGAAGAGAGTAAGCGGAACGGTCATGAAGCTAGCAATGATCAAGAAGTGATCCTGAACTCCTACTTACGTCAATCATAACCCAGAAACCGTGTTCACTTCCCGGACTCCGTCGAAAAGAGACAATCACGGCTACACACGCGGTTGATGCATTTTAATTCAGATCTGGTGTCAAGTTATCTACAACTGCACATTAACAAATTCCCATCTTCCTATAACCGCAGGCACGGCTTTCGAAAGATTATACCCTGCAGGGGTGTCCCAACTTAGCCCATGATAAGCTCTCGCGATCAACGAAGGATATACCTTCTCCCAGGAAGACCCGATCATACTCGGAATCCCGGTTTACAAGACACAAGACCAGCAAAGCCTCCCAATGCGCCGACAATCCCGATAGGAGCTGCACATATCTCGTTCTCAGGGCAACACCGGATGACTCTAGCTACGAGTAAAACCAACCCTCAAGTTGCCCCGAGGTGGCCCCGCAGGCTGCTCGGTTCGGACCAACACTTAGACAAGCACTGGCCCGGGGAGGCTAAAATAAAGATGACCCTCGGGTTGGCCGACCCAAGGGAAGGGTATAGGTGGTGGTGAGGCAAATGGTAAAACCAAGGTTGGGCCTTGCTGGAGGAGTTTTATTCGAAGCGAACTGTCAAGTGGGTCCCATAAATCACCCAACCGCGTAAGGAACGCAAAATCCGGGAACATAACACCGGTATGACGGAAACTAGGGCGGCAAGAGTGGAACAAAACACCAGGCAAAAGGCCAAGTCTTCCACCCTTTACCAAATATATAGATGCATTAATAATATAAGAGATATTGTGATATCCCAACCAAAATCCTGTCCACCATGGAGATATCTTCAACTTCACCTGCAACTAGCAATGCTATAAGAGGGGCTGAGCAAAGCGGTAACATAGCCAAGCAACGGTTTGCTAGGAAAGGTGTCAAAGGTTAGAGGTTCATGGCAATTTGGGAGGCTTGATGAGCAAAAGATAGGTAACGCAGCATAGCGATAGAACGAAGCAACTAGCATAGCAATGATAGTAGTGAGATCCAGGGTAGCGGTCATCTTGCCTGAAATCCCGCAAGGAAGAAGAACAAGTCCATGATGAAGAAGATGAAGCCACAAAGACGAACCAAGCGTAGACGAACGAATCCTCACGATCGCAATGAAACGGAAACTATCGAGAAGAAGCACACAACATAGTAAACACACCACACATGAACATGACATGATGCACAAACGAGTATGATGCAAGACAAGACTACATGAAGCTACTCATGGCAAGAGATGATGCAAACAAGAGCAACACGTCAAGGCGAGTTTAAATGAGGCCGGGTACAACATATAACAATTCCGGTAAGTCCTCATATGCAAATTTCAAAATTGGTCCAGATCTGAATAAACCGTATGTTCAAGTTGTTAAACAGCAAGTTAAGATGCACAAAGATGATCTACACGAGATTCTAGTCAAGTTACATATAAAGTTCATTTAGTTTGGAGCTACGGCCTAGAAGATGTGAGCAAAACAAGTTAAACATGGCATTGATGCGAAATGCATACAAACATCAAGCAAACACCTCAAAACATGGATGCAACATGATAATATGAAACTACATGCAATTCTAAGCAAGTTTCATATATAGCACACTCAAAACGGAACAACGGTTCAACACATACACTCTATACAAGTTTAAAGGACAAGCTGTCCAAAACAGCAACTAGGCATATTGCAAGCACCAAAACAACATGCTACAGTACCACAATATGAAAACAAAAGGCATGAGCATGAAGTACAGGTAAAGCATTACAAAACATGAACACTGAGCTATATCTAGAAATCACTAGAACATGCTCAAACACACATGGCAAGATTGCAAATAATATCAGTTTCAGACTTTGCAGAAAATAACATCAGGTTGCAATGTTTAGAGCTATCAAACAACATGTAACAGGAACTTATTATGGCAAACAAAGGCATGGCATGAATCTACTAATTGCATAGATCAAAAGTCCCTTACTGACTATAAGTCAAAAAGGATCACAAGATATGATGGCACCCACGTAAACAATGCAAGTTATAATACAGATTCATACATGGCAGAAACAGAATTACGAAGGCATGTTGGTGAGCTTGTTACACTCACCACAAAGCAATACATGGAATGGCAAGGCAACCAACAGTAAGAAGGCATGTTTATGAAGCTAAGCATGGCAAGATCAAGTCCATAGCATGCAAGGATCAACTACAACAACCTTGGCAATATTGAATAACATGTAACCAATCTGCCAGGAAACATTTGGAAGCAAAAGTAGAGCACGAAAATGACATGCTAGACTAATCCATAATTGCAAACAAGGGCATTAATGTCTAGAGCATAACCATATGTTCAAAACATCCTTACTGAAGTATCTCAAAATGTGCATGGATCTCTCTGTAGCATCATGTTTACATGGCATCAAAATAACAGCAGAACAGGAACTAAAAACAGCAACATCACGAGGCCTAGTTTGCATGCTTGTGCTAGTCACCACATTGATCACAAAAATACATGGTAAGCACCTCTGTAAAAAAGACATTGCATAGTTCAAAACACATGTAGACATCAACCTCATAGGATGCACACATCAATCATGGCAAAAATGACAAAAGAGCATGTTATAACAGTTTCAGCAGATTACATCATGAAGCACTCTTGCAACGATGATTCAGGCATCAAGATGAACTCAAATGAACATGATGCAATGGAATGAAATGAAGTACTCATTGAGACGAACAATTGGACATATTACACGCACAAAACGGAGCTACGGATGCAGAGATATGATGCGATGAACATGGCATGATAATGTAAAAATACTAGGGACTTGGGCAAAATTTCGGGGTCAACCTCGGGCTGCACGGATTTCGAGGATCCCGGAGTTCGTCACCGGAGACGAGGAGGAAGAGGCCGGGGAGGCGTGGGACGGCTGGATCCGGCCCTCCCGTGGCCGGATCTAGCCGGGGGCGACGGAGAGGAGGCGCGGGGGCGACGGGCAAGCGGCGGCGGCGGCCGGTGGCGGAGGGCGACGGGGCCGGGCGGAGGAGCCGGCGAGGCGACGGCGGTGAGCGGGCTCCGGCGTAGGGCGGCTCGGGTGGAGGGACGTCGGGCGACGAGGAGCGACGCGCGGGGTCGGGGAGCTCGGGCGCCTGCGGGCGCGGGAGCCGAGGGGCGGCGGCGGACAGTCCCGGCGAGGGCGGCGGAGGCCGGCCAGGTAGCGGGCAGCACCACGTGCGGCGACGGGGCGCTCGCTGGCGGCGGGGACCGGAGGGCAGGGAGGCGGAGCGGGGCACTGGCGCGCTCGGGCCCGGTCGCTGCCCGGGACGGGCCTCCTGTGGGCCGGGCGGGCCGCGGCGGCGCGGGGAAAGAGAGGAGGCCGGCGGGGACACGTGTCACGCCCGGATTCGCCGCGGGGGCGGGGGCGGACATGTCCGATGGGAGGAGAAAGCGTCCGGTGGCGTGGGGAGGAAAATGGCTAGGGTTTGGACCAGGGATTTCGGAGGGGGGGCTCATTTATAGGTAGAGGGAGCTAGGAGAGTCCAAATGAGGAGCGGTTTTCGGCCACGCGATCGTGATCGAACAACCGAGAGAATGGAGTGGGTTTGGATGGGTTTTGGTCCACTTTGGAAGGGTGTTGTGCTGCAAAGTGAAAGGGGGTTTCGGGCTACGCGGTTAACCGTTGGAGTATCAAACGGACTCCAAATGGCACGAAACATGACAGGCTGTCTACCGGTGCTATACCAAGGCCACATGACAAGACTTGGTCCATTCCGAGAACGTTTAACACCCGCTCACAACGAGAGACAAAAAGGGGAACACCGGAGGGCATAGGAGCGCCGGATTGCAAAACGGACAACGGGGAAAATGCTCGGATGCATGAGACGAACACATATGCAAAATGAAATGCACATGATGACACAAAGCGAATGATGGCATGGCAAAATGCAACACGCAAGCAAATGACATGGCAACAGCGGTGAATAACTGGCAGACACCTGGCGCATCGAATCCGGGGCGTTACAGACGTTCCTCACATTCTGGAATGAATTCTTCTGCAGATTCTTTAGTGGGAATGACATCCTCAGTAGGTTTGAACTTGATGGATTCCTCAGGTGCTGGTTCATCTATCACAGAAGGTAGGTGATCTCTTTGCGAGCCATTAGTTTCATCGAACCGCACATCTACAGTTTCAACAACCTTGTGAAGAACGTTGTTGGAGACTTTGTAGGTGTGCGAGTCCTTTCCGTAACCAAGCATAAAACCCTCATGTGCTTTCGGTGCAAATTTAGAAGTGTGATGAGGATCTCTAATCCAACATTTAGCACCGAAGACTTTGAAGTAACTCACATTGGGTTTCTCGTCAGTGAGGAGTTCATAGGCAGTTTTCTTGAAGAATTTGTGAAGATATAATCTGTTGATGATGTGGCACACAGTATCAATTGCCTCAATCCAGAAACGACGAGGCGTCTTGTATTCATCAAGCATAGTGCGAGCCATCTCAGCAAGAGTTCTGTTTTTGCGCTCCACGATGCCATTCTGCTGAGGAGTATAAGGAGCAGATAACTCATGAGTAATACCAAGTTCATCAAGATAGTCATCGAGACCGGAATTCATGAACTCAGTCCCATTGTCACTTCTGATGTGCTTGATCTTCATACGAAAGTTGGTTGAAGCCCTCGAGGAAAATCGTTTGAAGACTTCCTGCACCTCATTTTTGTAAGTGACAATGTGCATCCATGTGTAATGAGAATAATCATCAACAATAACAAAGGCATATAGAGATGCATCATTTGAAACAGCCGAATAATGATTAGGACCGAAGAGATCCATGTGAAGCAATTCAAATGGACGAGTGGTAGTCATGATAGTCTTCACTGGATGCTTGGCCTTGGTCATCTTTCCAGCTTCACAGGCTCCGCATAAGTGATCCTTGAGGAATTTGACATTCTCAATGCCAATTACATGCTTCTTCTTCGCAAGCATGTGCAAATTCCTCAAGCCAGCAAGACCAAGTCGTCGATGCCATAGCCAGCCTTCTGAAGCTTTTGCAAGTAGATATATGGCCGGTTGTGGTCATGTGGAGAAATCAACAATGTAAAAGTCTCCTCTCCTAAAGCCTTCGAAGACTTCGGAATTGTCAGCTTCCATGATCACAACACAACGCTATTTGCCAAAGACAACAACCATATCAAGATCACAAAGCATTGAGACAGACATGCGATTGTATCCTAAGGATTCGACAAGCATGACTTTGTCCATGTGTATGTCCTTAGAGATCGCAACCTTACCTAGACCCAATACCTGACTTTTGCCTTTGTCGGCGAAGGTGATATGCTTCAGATGTGACGGTGATAAAGGAGCATCCATCGATAGCTTATTGTCACTCATCATGTGATTCGTACATCCACTATCGAGGACCCACTCATTGGCTTTGGGTTGTTCATCCTGCAGATGAATTAGTGCAACTTACAAACTCATATACTTCATCAGTGAAGAATATGACATCAATATCATGAGATCAATTTCTTCGAGCAATTAGAACAGATAAATAGTACGAGGACGTGTGAAATGAAAGTTCATTTCATCATGATTAGCCTGCGTCCTATCACGCATTGTTCAGGTCTCCAGCAAATTCTTCAGACGTTTTGAGCACGTCTGGAGACCTGACCCTGCATAAGAGATTAGTTCTTTCTCTTCACCACCCACATCTGAAGGGGTGGCAAAGAATTCATCACTCTACGAGCACCATATGAGAAAGGTGGCATAGACGCCAGTCCAATTCGTTTCACATAAGAAGGGTTAGGGTAAGCATATGAATAAGCAGAGAAATTCTTCGAGGACTTATGAACATAATGATTTGAAGAGTAATGCTCATATTCATAGCCCTTAGCTCTACCCTGCAAAACAGAAGGGTTAGCACGATGATGATCATATGAGGACTTTGATCCTTTTGAGGAATTTGATCCACGTGAGGAATTTGGTCCATATGAGGACTTGGATCCATATGAAGAATTTGGTTCATATGAAGAATTTGATCTGGAGTTCCTATTCTTCACAGGTGGTGTCATGAGGACATTCACCTGAAGACTTTCAAGGAAACTTTTGGGAACCCAGATTTTCTTCATAGGGGAACCATTCCTGCAGTTAGTGCCAACATATCTAGCAAATACTTCACCATTCTGATTTTTGAACAATTTACAGTTGGAGTCAAATGACTCATCAGAAGAATGAGGAGATTCACATGTAAAGCCAGATAAGTTAGATGGATCAACCGGAGGTCCCTTTGGAGCAACCCATGAGGTTATGGGGTACTGCTTAGGCTTCCAGTATGTTCCATCAGCATTGAGTTTCCTCTGAAAGACAATACCCTCTTTCCTAGGGTTTCTGTTGAGGATCTGCTTTTTGAGCACATCACAAATAGTCTGATGCCCTTTGAGGCTGTTGTACATGCCTGTCATGTACAATTCCTTCAACTCTGCATCATCAATGATACTTGCATTGTCCTCAGATGAGGAATTAGTGATAGTAGAGACATATGAAGAATTTGTAGCATTAGAAGCATTTGAACATTTAGGTGAAGAATTAGCAGTTTCACGTTCAATGCACTTCAGACATGAAGGAACAAATTCTTCCTGAGTAGCGCTGATTTGTTGAGCAAGTAATGAATCATGCTCCTTCTGAAGATCTTCATAATCCACTCTTAGCTTTTCAAGATCTTGCTTTCTTTGAAGAAATTCATAAGAAAGCTTCTCGTGATCAGATAAGAGAGTGTTATGATGACCTTGAAGGTTGCCAAACTTGGACTGGAGTCTCTGAAGATTTTTAGTCAAGGTTTTTGTGCGATCTATTTCTTCACCCAACATATCATCACTTTTATCTAGCATGTTTTGAACCTTTTCAAAGGCCTTTTGTTGTTTCACAACAATTTTAGCAAGTTTAGAGTAGCTGGGCTTGAGGTTTTCATCAGATTCATTCGCACTAGAGTCAGAGGAGGCGTATTTAGTTACCTTGGCAACCTTTGCCATGAAGCAATAGGTGGGAGCGTAGTCATCATTGCCTTCATCAGCCTTGTTGGTGAAGCCATTTCTTCAGAGTTGAAGATAGACTTGCTGACGAATGCAGTAGCGAGAGCTAGGCCTGCCACACCAGACTCGGACTCCTCAGATGCCTCCTCGTCCTCATGTTCTTCATATTCAGCCTCAGAGTCTATTTCCTTGCCAATGAATGCCCGAGCCTTCTTGGAGCTGCTCTTCTTGTGAGATGAAGACCTCGAGGATTTTGATGATGTAGACTTTGAAGATTTCTTCTTCTTCTTTGCGTCATCAGAACTGTAATCCTCGTACTTCTTCTTCTTTGATTCCTTAACCCACTGAGGATAATCTTCGATGTAGTGACTAGGTTTCTTGCATTTGTGGCATAGCCTCTTCTTGTAGTCACTGGATGAGGAATCATTGCTCCTTGAGGGTTTTCCAAAGCGACCGCATCTTGGAACTTCTAAAATTTCTTCACAATCAGTGCTAGTTCCTGGCTCAGTTCTTCTGGGTCACCAAGGCTGCTAGCAGAGTCCTCATCTTCAGACTCACAGGCTGCCTTGGCCTTCAGAGCACGTGATCTGCCATAGCTCGAACCATAGAGATCTCTCTTCTCAGCAAGCTGGAACTCATGAGTATTTAGCCTCTTGAGGATATCAGCGGGATCAAGTGACTTGTAGTCAGCACGCTCTAGAATCATCAGTGCCAGAGTATCAAATGAAGAATCGAGCGATCTCAGCAATTTCTTCACCACCTCATGGTCGGTGATGTCAGTGGCGCCAAGCGCTTGAAGCTCGTTTGAGATGTCAGTAAGGCGATCGAATGTTTGCTGGACATTTTCATTATCGAGTCTTTTGAAGCGGTTGAAGAGATTGCGAAGAACGTCAACACGAGAGTCACACTAAGTTGAGACTCCTTCATTCGCTTTGGACAGCCTATCCCAGATAAGCTTAGCAGTTTCCAAAGCACTCACTCTTCCATACTATCCTTTGCTCAGATGGCCACATATGATATTCTTCGCTTGAGAATCGAGTTGCTTGAATCTCTTCACATCAGTAGCGTTCAGAGAAGGTGTGACTGAGGAAACACCATTTTCCACAACATACCAGATATCGTTATCAATTGCCTTAAGATGCATTCGCATCTTCTTCTTCCAGTAGGGGTAGTCCGTTCCATCGATGGTAGGACACCCAACAGAGACCTTGATCATACCTGCAGTCGACATAACTAAAACACATGGCGGTTAAACCAAAATCACACAGAACAAGGGAGTCCCTTGCTCTGATACCAATTGAAAGTGCGTTATATCGACTAGAGGGGGTGAATAGGAGATTTGTATGAATTCTTCATTGAGGAATTTGTTGGTGAGGAAATTCCTAAGTGAAGAACTACTAGCAGCGGAATAAGTACTCAGAAGTAAACATAACAGAACACAAGCATAGTCATCATAATGAAATGAAGACAAGCACAAAGACAGAAAGCGTAAACACAGGATAACACAAGAAAGAAGACAGACAGACTGAAGAAATTCAACTGAGGAAATTGAGAAAGTCTTCAGTCAAAGTCTTCAAACAGATATGAACATGCACACAACAACATACATGAGGAAATGAAAGAGTTAAGGAAATAGAACCAGTAAGATCAGTGAAGACAATGATTTGGTAGACCAGTTCCAACTGCTGTCTCAGTTGTACATCTGGTTGGAGCAGCTGAGTATTTAAAGTCGAGGACACCCAGTCTCGGACACACAGTCCTCACCCTATTCTCTTTGCGCTAAGGTCACACAGACCTGGCCCAATCACTCGTGGTAAGTCTTCAGGTGACTTCCGAACCTTCACAAACTCGGTCACTCGGTGATCCACAATTCCTCTTGGATGCTCTAGACCTTGACGCCTAATCGTCTGGAAGAAGCACAGTCTTCAAAGGAAACAAGCGTTGGATCCACGCAGGATCAATCTCTTCAGTGATGCTCAATCACTTTGGGTTTGTAGGTGTTGGGTTTGGGTTTTCCTCACTTGATGATTTTCACTCAAAGTCCTCAGAGGATGGGATGCTCTCGATTGACAAGTGTCAGTTTCTCTCAGAGCAGCCAACCAGCTAGTGGTTGAAGGCGACGGCTATTTATAGCCTAGGGAGCAGCCCGACATGATAAGACAAAAATGCCCTTGTCTGATATGACCGTTAGGTTGGTAGATATTTTGGGACAGCTGGCGCTTAGCACAGCAACGGTCGGAATTAGTTGACTCTCAAATTCCTAAGGGCTATCATGTTCCTCCCTGTGCAGGCAATTCGCACTGGCGAATTCCTAACTCCTAAGTCAGAAAAAAATCCTCAGAGACAAGAAGAACTTCGTCTCTATCACTGAAGAATATGACTGAACTGTATGAGATTTCCAATGGCTTCACTCGAAGGGATTGGTAGGTGTAGGATTTTGAGTTGAGCATCACATGGAAATTTTTCCTTAGTATTTCCTCGACCCCGTTTAATAGTATGGTGTTTCCTATGACTCAAGAAAGAGAAAAATGAAACTACGAAAACAAAGTCTTCATGCTTCATGTTCCTCGAATGAATACCAAGTCTTCAAGGTCACACCAATTTCTTCACTTTCAAAGTCTTCAAAAAGTCTTCAGCAATCCAAAGTCTTTAGTTGAAGAACTTCATTTTTAGGGGTCGACTTTTTCTGTAAATATCAAACTCCTCATAGAATTATAGACATGTGTACACTCACAAACGCATCAGTCCCTTAACATATAAGTCTTCAATACACCAAAATTAGTAAGGGGCACTAGATGCACTTACAGAGCTCCACCGTCGCCGGAGCCGGACCAAGTCGCCGCGCCTCCTCCTCGGGATGACGACGCCCACTTGAGCGCCTCCCGCCTTCCCTTGCGTGTGGGCCCTACTGCAGGCCCAACGGCGCCAAGGCCGGCCGACCTCTTCCTCGGCCCAGATCCACCCAGCCGGCCCATTGGGCCCTTTGGTGAGTAGCCCATCACAAACCCTCGCATGTGCACGTATTAGTATATGATGATCGATTTGTTTTTTGCTTCTGTTAAAAAATAACTATCCTTGAAAAACTCATCCATGTGTGCATCTTTGTCATGTTTTATCTTCGTGCATGTTGCTCCGTTTAGCGTGCATGATATGTCAAAACGTTCATCTCTTGATGCTCTACATGATGGTCTAGTTTGAATGCGGGTTACTGTTCATATTGATGCCTTAATTATCATTGCAAAATTGCTAAGTGATATAAACTGCTGGAATCTGCTGATTGTTAACGTCATGTATGCATCTTGTGAGTGGTGTAACTTTGTCCTTGTTGATCCTATGGTGATGATCTTGATAGGGAAATGTTCTGATCTTCATGATCTACATGTTGGTGTATTTTGCATTCACTTTAGGGAGAATATTCACATGTTAATCTCTGTTACAAAAGTGCTTGCTGATGCTAACTGCTGAAAACTGTTATAAGTTACCTATTTGTCATTTTTATATCTTTTTGTGTAATTTTATTTTGAGCATCATGTCAGCATCTTTTAGGAGCATAATTATGAAATATTTATAGTGGTTCAATCCAAGTCTTTTGATCCCTGTAGTGAGTGCATCAAGCTTGTGAAGTAGGCTACTTGCTGTTAATATTCTGTCAAGTCTGAATCTGTTATCTTGTGATGCCATGCTTGCTTGATGCTACCATCCAATCCATGAATAATATGGAGATGCTTAGTTGACATGTTTTCATTTCCATGTTATGCTCTATCATGCCATGCCTTTTGATGCCTCATATATGTAATGTAGCATATGTCATCATTGCCATGAACATGCCTAAATGATGTTCCGGTTTTCTGTTAACTTCATGAGGCCGTGTTGTGAGCCTTATATTAATTAATCTATGCCTCTTCTGGAGATGCTACAATTACATGATTTTAATTATGCTATGAGTAATTTGTTCGCATGCCATGTTTAATAATTTTGGACTTCATATGACCTCTTTTACAAGCTTGCAAACATGCTATGATAATATTATTGTTTTACACTTGCTGAAACTGTTATAACATTCAAACTTGTCTTGATTGTTCCCACTAAGACATGATCCATATGCATATGATTCCTTTATATTATTTTCTATTTGTTATGTGTACTTGGATGTCAGGCCCTTGGTTGCCATGTATAGTTGTTGTAGCATATTTGTTTCATGCCTGCAACATGCCATCATATTAACTCTGCTCATGTATATGTCCCTATGTTATAAAGTTGCATTTCACGTTGATCATATTGGTTTAATATTAATGCCTATGAACCTGAGCCTTAATGGTATTTGATGTTTCTTATATGTATATCAAGTGAATGTCATTTTTATGCTCATACGTTTCCTGTAGCATGTTTTGATTATTGCAAAGTGCCTACTTGTTGTTTTGGGGTAGTTTGTCGCTATGTCTTGTTTTCAGTGTATGTGTTGAACCGTTGCTCCGTTTTCTTCATGCTCTATATAAAACTTGCTTAAAATTGTATGTAGTTTTATCATGCCATGTTGCATCCATGTTTTGGAGTGTTTGTGATTGTGTTTGGCTTGCTTTTGCATCAATGCCAAGTTTAACTTGTTTTGCTCATATCTTCTAGGCTGTAGCTCCTAATTAAATGAACTTTATCTGTAACTTGAGTAGAAAGAAGCGTAGATCATCATGGTGCACTTTAAATTGCTGCGTAACAACTTTAACATTATGTTTTGTTCAGATCTGGACCAATTTTGGAATTTGCATATGAGGAGTTTCCGAAATTGTTCTATGTTGTTTCCGGCCTCATTTAAACTTGCTTTGATGTGTTGTTCTTGTATGCATCATCTCTTGCCATGTGTAGCATCATGTAGCCTTGCCATGCATCATACTTGGTTGAGCACCATGTCATGTTTATGTGTTGTGTGTTTACCATGTTATTTGCTTCCCTCCGGTTGTGCTTCTTCTCAATAGTTCCTGTTTTGTTGTGATTGTGAGGATTCGTTCGACTACGTGGGATCGTCTTCTTCATGGACTCGTTGTTCTTCCTAGTGGGATTTCAGGCAAGATGACCGTCGCCTTCGATCTCACTACTATCATTGCTATGATAGTTGTCCTGATGCTATCTCTATGTCGCGCTACCTATCACTTTCTAATCAAGCCTCCCAAATTGCCATGATAGCCTCTAACCTTTTCACCCTTTCTAGCAAACCGTTGCTTGGCTATGTTACCGCTTTTCTCAGCCCTTCTTATAGTGTTGCTAGTTGCAGGTTGTTCCATGTTGGGACATGGATATCATGGGATATCACAATATCTCTTATTTAATTAATGCATCTATATACTTGGTAAAGGGTGGAACGCTCGGCCTTATGCCTTGTGTTTTGTTCCACTCTTGCCGACCTCATTTCCGTCATACCGGTGTTATGGTCCTTCATTTTGTGTCCCTAACATGATGAAGGGTATGGGACCCTCTTGACAGTTTCCTTTGAATAAAATTCTTCCAGCAAGACCCAACATTGGTTTTACATTTGCCATAATTAATTTCATAGGGCGTCATGAGGCTGAGGATTTTCTACATAGCAAGGAGGGGCCAGTGCTGATGGTGTTGCTCCCAAAATAGAGCACTGCGCGGGGCTGCCCCGGGCAACCTGGATTATTTTGGCACCTGTACGCGTAGCTCATCTGTTGTGGCCTGAGATGAGATACACGCGGCTACTAGCAGGGTGTCGGCACGTCGGGAGGTCTTGCTGGACTTGTTTTACCATTGTCGAAATATCTTGTGCATCAGGATCCCGAGTCTGATCGTATGTCCCGCGATGGAGGATTGTCTCCGTGGATCATGAGCTTATAATGGGCTAAGTTGGGACACCCCTGCAGGGTTTGATCTTTCGAAAGTCGTGCCCGTAGTTATGTGGCAGATGGGAGTTGTTAATATCCGGTTGTAGAGAACTTGACACCAGATTCGAATTAAAATACCCAACCATGTGTGTAACCGTGATGGTCTCTTTTCGAGTGGGTCGAGAAGAGAACACGGTGGTGTTATGTTCGAATGTAAGTAGTTCAGGATCACTTATTGATCATTACTAGTTTGCGACCGTTTGCGTAGCTTCTCATCTTATTCTTGTACTCGTAAGCTAGCCACCATACATTGCTTAGTCTCTTGCTACAACCTCACCATTTATCCATTCCATACCCATTACGCTTTGCTAGTATTGATACCCATGGTAATGGGATTGGTGAGTCCTCGTGTCTCATAGATTACTACAACAATAGTTGTAGGTACAGGTAATGCGATGATCATGACGCGAGAGCGATGTTTACTTGTTTTGGAGTTATTCTTCTGCTTCTTCTTCGTGCAGGGGATAGGTTCCTGGTCGGCAGCCTGGGCTAGCAGGCTGGATGTCGTTACAGTTTCTGTTTGTGTTTCATCCATAGTCAGATGTCGCTCTTATGTATGATGTTATTGTATTCATGTGGCATTGTATGCCTTTTATATGTGTCCCCATGTATTATGTAATGGTATGATGTAATGATATCCACCTTGCAAAAGCATTTCAATATGTGGCACTATCCTTGGTGGGACCTTCGAGTTCCTCTTAGATAGGACCGCATATTGGGCGTGACAAGTTGTTATCAGTGCCTCGACCGACCATAGGAGCCCCCCTTGATTGTTCGTAGCATGGTCGTTGTTGAGTCTAGAAGAAAACTGTTTTCGGAGTCTAGTTATACAGGAGAGTAGGAATTATTTTTACTCCTCAGCCCCTTCGGCGCTCTAGTGAGGAATCTTGACGTAGGTGTTTTGATTTACTCCTATTCCCCCTTCAAATTTTTTTTAGGATCACGCGGTTGGTTTTCCGATCGTTGGTTCCTAGCTCTTTTCATCCGATGCATTTCTCGTCAAGTTGATTCGGCCCTCTTTGGTTTTTGCAAGTTCAATCCTTAGTTCTTCCTCAACAAAGTTGTTTCCCCGTCCTCAGTTGTTTTCTTTTTACCACCCGCCCACCCTTTTTCTTCTTGGAGCCAGAGTACATAATCGAGTATCCATCCTACTTGTGTGAAGCCTTTGCATTCTTTCCTCAATTATTTCAACCTGTGTTTTTCCTCTTCAAGTCACTACTACAAAAACGGCTATAGCTAATATGGATATTAATGGCGCACCAGAATCAGGTGCGCCATTGCTATGTTTTTACTAATGGCGCACCACATGAGTAGTGCGCCATTTCTATTTTTTTGGTCCACCCCCACCCCACCAGACATAGCAATGGCGCACCACACCTAGGTATGCCACTGCTATACTACATAGTAGTGGCGCACCTAGGTGTGGTGCACCATTGCTATTTTTTGGTCCACCCCCACCCCACGAGACATAGCAATGGCGCACCACACCTAGGTGCGCCACTACTATGCAGCATAGCAGTGGTGCACCTAGGTGTGGTGCGCCATTGCTATGTCTCACACACACAAACACCCCCCCCCACCCGTGGACCGCCTTTTCAGTTTCAAAAAGATAAAAGAAAAAGATAGAAATGTCAAAAAATAAAAGAAAATAAGATTCCCATGTGATATGTGGTCTAGTTGTTAGCAAAATTTACAAAGATGAATTTTCGATTTTTTTCTGCAAAATCTCTCGAGAATTTGTAAATTGGGCATAACTTTTGCATACGAACTCCGATGAAAAAGTTTTTTATATGAAAAATCATCTACTCGAAAAGTTATATCCGAAATGAACTCGGGGAACCCAGTTGAAGATTTTTAGAATCCTCAAAAACCTAACAGACAAAAAGTTACGGGGCTTTCAAGATCTGGAGAGGCAAAAAATTAAAAAAAAATCAAACTCAGTAATGGCGCACCAGCCCACGGTTCGCCATTACTATCTTCCCGCCTTCAAAATTCAAAATAAATTAAAATAAAAAAGGTAGTAATGGCGCACCTGCCCACGGTGCACCATTGCTATGCCGTATATATGGCTGGGCGGGGTCCTCTCCTCCTTACCTCTTCATTTTACTCCTCCACTTCATCTCCTCCTCTCCTCCACTCCATCTCCCCTCCTCTCCTCCACCATACTCCCCTCCTCCTCTCCGGCGACCTCCTCCTACTCCTCCTCTCCGGCGACCTCCTCCTCCCTCCTCTCTGGCGACCTCCTCCTCCCTCCTCTCCTCCCCTCCCCTCGCGGTTTCTCCTTCCTCCTCTCCGGTGAGCTCCTCCTCCCTCCTCTCCGGTGATCTCCTCCTCCCTCCTCTCCAGTGAGCTCCTCCTCCCTCCGCTCCACCCCTCCTCTCACGGTTTCTCTTCCCTCCTCTTTGGTGAACTCCTCTCCGGCGTCCTCCTCCTCTCCGGTGAAGTATGCGAGCTCCTCTCCGGTGACCTCGTCCTCCTCCCTCCTCTCCTCCTCACGGTGTCTCCTCAACCCTCCTCTCCGGTGAACTCCTCTCTGTAAGTGCATCTAGTGCCCCTTAGTGATTTTGGTGTATTGAAGACTTATAGGTTAAGGGACTAATGCGTTTGTGAGTGTACAGAGGTCTATAAGTCTATGAGGAGTTTGATATTTACAGAGAAAGTCGACCCCTAAAAATGAAGTCCTTCATCTGAAGACTTTGATATTCTGAAGACTTTCTGAAGACTTTGAAAGTGAAGAAATTGGTGTGACCGTGAAGACTTGTTATTCATTTGTGGAACATGAAGCGTGAATACTTTTGTTTTCGTAGTTACATTTTCTCTTTCTTGAGTCACAGGAAACACCGTACTGTTAAAGGGGGTCGAGGAAATACTAAGGAAAAATTTCCATGTGATGCTCAACTCAAAATCCTACACCTACCAATCCCTTCGAGTGAAGCCTTTGGAAATCTCATACAGTTCAGCCACTTTCTTCAGTGATAGATACGACGTTCTTCCGGTTGCTGATGAATTTGTTCTGACTAAGGAGTTAGGAATTCACCAGTGCGAATTACCTACAAAGTGAGGAACCTGATAGCCCTGAGAAATTTGAGAGTCAAATTTCCGACCGTTGCTATGCTGCGCGCCAGCTGTCCCAAAATATCTTATCCACCTAACGGTGTGGCGAGTCTGGCCTTCGCTACTACCTTCGTTAGCAAGTCCATCTCCAACACTGAAGAAACTGACCCCACCGACAAGCCTGATGAAGATAATGATGACTATGCTCCCACCTATTGCTTCATGGCAAAAGGTGCAAAGGTACTCAAATACACCTCCTCTGAATATAGTGAAAATGAATCTGATGAGAATCTCAAGCCCAGCTACTCTAAACTTGCAAAGATTGCTGTGAAACAACAAAGGGATTTTGAAAAGGTTCAAAACATGCTAGACAAAAGTGATGATATGTTGGGTGAAGAAATGGATCGCACTAAAGCCCTGACTGACAATCTCCAGAGACTTCAGTCTAGGTTTGATAACCATCAAAGTCATCATAACACTCTCTTATCTGATCATGAGAAACTTTCTTATGAATTTCTTCAAAGAAAGCAAGATCTTGAGAAGCTAAGAGTGAGTTATCAAGATCTTCAGAAGGAGCGCGATTCGTTACTTGCTCAACAAATCAGCACTTCTCAGGAAGAATTTGTTCCTCCATGCTTAAAATGCATTGAACGTGAATCTGCTAATTCTTCACCTGAATGTTCAAATGCTTCAACTGTTACAAATTCTTCACCTGCCTATGCTATCACTAATTCCTCATCTGAGGACATTGCTAGTATCACTCACGATGCAGGGCTGAAGGAACTGTACATGATAGGCATGTACAAAAGCCTCAAAGGGCATCAGATTCTTTGTGATGTGCTCAAAAAGCAGAACCTCAATAGAAACCCTAGGAAATAGGGTATTGCCTTTGAGAGGAAACTTAATGCTGATGGAACATATTGGAAGCCTGAGCAGTACCCCAAAACCTCATGGGTTGCTGCAAAGGGGCCTCCAGTTGATCCATCCATGTTATCTGGCTTTACATGTGAATCTCCTCATTCTTCTGATGAGTCATTTTACTCCAACTATAAACTGTTCAAAAATTAGAATGGTGAAGTATTTGCTAGATATGTTGGGACTAACTGCAGGAACGGTTCCCCTATGAAGAAAATCTGGGTCCCCAAAAGTTATGTTGAAAGTCTTCAGGTGAATGTCCTCATGACACCACCTGTGAAGAATAGGAACCCCAGAACAAACTCTTCTTATGGACCTAATTCTTCATATGGATCCAAGTCCTCATATGGATCAAATTCCTCAGATGGATCAAAGTCCTCATATGACTATCATCGTGCTAACAACTCTGTTTCGCAGGGTAGAGCTAAGGGCTACGAATATGCACATTATTCTTCAAATCATTATGTTCATAAGTCCTCGAAGAATTTCTCTGCTTATTCATATGCTTACCCTAACCCCTCTTATGTGAAACGAAATGGTTTGGCTTCTATGCCACCATTCTCGTATGGTGCTCGCAGAGTGATGAACTCTTTGCCACCCCTTCAGATGTGGGTGGTGAAGAAAAAGAACTAATCTCTTCTGTAGGGTTAGGTCTCCAGACGTGCCTTAACGTCTGAAGAATTTGCTGGGGACCTGACAAAATTGCCTGAAAGGACGCAGGCTAACCATGATGAAATGAACCTTCATTTCACACGTCCTCATACTGCTATATCTGTTTACCCCTTGATGAAATTCATATGATGAGCTTAATATCATATTCTTCACTGATGAAGCATATGAGATTGTAAGTTACACTAATTCATCTGCAGGATGATCAACCCAAAACCACTGAATGGGTCCTCGATAGTGGATGTACAAATCACATGACTGGTGACAAGAATCTTTTGATGGATGCTCCTTTATCACCGTCACATCTGAAGCATATCATCTTTGCTGACAAAGGCAAAAGTCAGGTATTGGGTCTTGGTAAGGTTGCAATCTCTAAGGATAAACACATGGACAAAGTCATGCTTGTTGAGTCCTTAGGATACAACCTCATGTCAGTCTCAATGCTTTGTGATCTTGATATGGTTGTTGTCTTTGGCAAGTATCGCTGTGTTGTGATTATGGAAGCTGACAATTCCAAAGTCTTCGAAGGCTTTAGGAGAGGAGATTTGTATATTTTTGATTTCTCTACAGGACCACAACCAGCCGTGTGCCTACTTGCAAAAGCTTCAGAAGGCTGGCTATGGCATCGATGACTTGGTCACGTAGGCATGAGGAATTTGCACACGCTTGCAAAGAAGAAGCATGTCATTGGCATTGAGAATGTCAAATTCCTCAAGGATCACTTATGCGGAGCCTGTGAAGCTAGAAAAATGACCAAGGCCAAGCATCCAGCAAAGACTATCATGACCACTAC
Source organism: Triticum aestivum (assembly GCF_018294505.1). Lineage (NCBI taxonomy): Eukaryota > Viridiplantae > Streptophyta > Magnoliopsida > Poales > Poaceae > Triticum > Triticum aestivum. Next base: position 369,841,377 of record NC_057810.1, on the reverse strand, counting down.
TCGTCCATTCGAATTGCTTCACATGGACCTCTTCGGACCTAATCATTACTCAGCAGTCACTAATGCTGCTTCTCTATATGGTTTTGTCATTGTTGATGATTACTCTCGATATACATGGGTACACATTGTTACTTACAAACATGAAGTGCAGGAAGTCTTCAAACAATTTTCTTCGAGGGCTTCAACCAACTTTTGTGTGAAGATCAAGCACATCAAAAGTGACAATGGAACTGAGTTCAAGAATTCCGGTCTTGATGACTATCTTGATGAACTTGGTATTACTCATGAGTTATCTGCTCCTTATACTCCTCAACAAAATGGCGTCGTGGAGCGCAAGAACAGAACTCTTGTTGAGATGGCTCGCACTATGCTTGATGAATACAAAACGCCTGATCGTTTTTGGATTGATGCAATTGACACTGCGTGCCACATCATCAACAGAGTATATCTTCACAAATTCTTCAAGAAGACGGCCTATGAACTCCTCACTGACAAGAAACCCAATGTGAGTTATTTCAAAGTCTTCAGTGCTAAATGTTGGATTAGAGATCCTCACCACAATTCTAAATTCGCACCGAAAGCACATGAAGGTTTTATGCTTGGTTACGGAAAGGACTCGCACACCTACAGAGTCTTCAACATTGTTCTTCACAAGATTGTTGAAACTGTAGATGTGCGGTTCGATGAAACTAATGGCTCGCAAAGAGAGCACCTACCTTCTGTGTTAGATGAACCAGCACCTGAGGATTCTATCAAGTTCAAGGCAACTGAAGATGTCATTCCTACTGAAGAATTTGCTGAAGAATTCATTCCAGTACGCGAAGAACATCGAGCTGACGCACCTGAAGACAATGGTGCTGAGGAAAATGATCAAATACCTCGACGTCAACTAGCTCATCCTCGCGTTGCAAAAAAAGTACAAGTTGACAAGATCATCGATGACATTGAAGCGCCAGGTCCTCTCACACGCTCAAAAGCTTCACATTCATCTAACTTTTGTGGGCACTATGCTTTTGTCTCTATCACAAAGCCCACTAAGGTAGATGAAGCATTCTTGGAGCCGGAGTGGATTCAGGCTATGCAAGAAGAACTACATCAGTTCGAGCTCAACAATGTTTGGGAACTGGTCAAACGTCCAGATCCTGGCAAGCATAATATCATGGGCACAAAGTGGATCGACCGCAACAAGCAAGATGAAAATGGCCTTGTGGTAAGGAATAAGGCACGACTGGTAGCTCAAGGCTACACACAGGTTGAAGGAATTGATTTCGATGAAACTTTTGCACCTGTTGCTAGACTTGAGGCTATTCGCATATTACTTGCTTATGCTAACCATCATGATATCATCTTATATCAAATGGATTTGAAAAGTGCATTCCTCAATGGTAAGCTTGAGGAAGAAGTATATGTTGCTCAACCCCCAAGTTTTGAAGATCCAAAGAATCCTGACATAGTCTTCAAACTTAATAAGGCCCTCTATGGCCTCAAGCAAGCCCCTCGGGCGTGGTATGATACATTGAAGGAATTCTTCGTGAAGAATGGCTTCACACCCGGTTCACTCGACCCTACTCTCTTTACTAAATCTTATGATGGTGAACTGTTTGTGTGCCAAATATATGTTGATGATATTATCTTTGGTTGTACTGACCAACGTTATAGTGATGAATTTGCCTATATGATGAGTGAAGAATATCAAATGTCTATGATGGGAGAGTTGAAATTCTTCTTAGGTCTTCAAATTCGTCAATAGCGCAATGGCATATTCATATCTCAGGAGAAATACCTCAAAGATGTATTGAGGAAATTCGGCATGCAAGATTGCAAAGGCATCAAAATTCCTATGCCCACAAAAGGCCATCTATGCACTGATGAAAATGGTATTGACTTCGATGACAAGGTATACCGCTCCATGATTGGTTCTTTATTGTACTTATGTGCATCTAGGTCAGATATAATGCTTAGTGTTTGCATGTGTGCCCGATTTCAAGCTACACCAAAGGAATCACACCATAATGCTGTGAAGCATATTCTTCGATATCTAGCTCACACACCAACACTAGGATTATGGTACCCCAAGGGCTCTGTTTTGATCTCATTGGATATTCTGACTCTGACTATGCTGGTGATCGTGTGGACCGCAAGTCAACTTCTGGCACTTGTCATTTCCTCGGACGATCTTTGGTCTATTGGTCCTCGAAGAAACAGAACTGTGTATCACTGTCTACTGCGGAAGCTGAATACATTGCTGCTGGCTCTTGATGTGCTCAACTGCTTTGGATGAAGCAAACACTCAAGGACTATGGAGTCAACGTGAAGAATGTGCCTCTCCTCTGCGACAATGAGAGGTGCCATCAAGATTGCTCACAACCCAGTTCAGCACTCGAAGACAAAGCACATTCAGATTCGTCATCATTTTCTTCGTGATCATGTGTTGAAGGGCATCATCTCCATCGAGCACGTGAAGACTGAAGAACAGCTAGCTGATATCTTCACTAAGCCCTTGGATGAGAAGAGATTTAGCAAGTTGCGGTGTGAGCTAAATATCTTAGAATCTTCGAATGTTCTTTGAAAAGGACACGCATCCTAACACTTATGCAAAATTGATGACTTAGATGTGCAACACATGAAGAAACGTTTTTCTTCAATCAATGAAGAATAACACTCTAAGTGTGAAGAAATTAATGAAGAATTTGATTCTCAGAACCCTACGACAATTGTACGCGGTGTCTGAAATTATCATTCTTATACGGTGGGTCATGCCACCACAAAAAGTTGAAAATCTTCAATTTGAGTTTTTCCTCAGTTTTGAAATTCTTCAGTTTTTCAAATTCTTCAACTTTGCAAAATCTTCACTGTTTCCTTCGTTTTTCTTCATTGGCTATATATATATGAGTTTACGTCCTCTACAGCATTCACTTATAGCTATTTCTTCAAGTTGCTTTTTCTGCTAAGTGAATGTGATCGGACCCTTCCCCCTCTATGCTATACTCAACCCAATCTATTAACAAATTCTTCATGTGCGTTCTATTTGAAACTCGTTCAAAATCTTCACTGTTTCCTTGGCAGCTAAAGAAATTGCGAACAAAACTTTAAAACAAATCATATCCAGATTTTCGGTTTTGCCGCTCAAACTGTTCCGCATCCCACGATGCATTATTCTATTCACCCACAAGCGTACACGATCTCCACTACACAGTACGTGGGTGACACCTGTCGCGTGAAGGAGAAAGGGCAGGGGCACGTTCATCCCAAATCTTCGGGCGAACAGTTTTTCACCGTGTCTATAAATACCCCTCTCCCCTTCCTCACTTCATTTACTCCGCTCGACCTCTCTCTCCCGCTCGAGCTCCTCAAACCCTAGCGCCGCCGCTACTCCATCATCGCCAGTGAGGAAGAGCTTCGCTGCCTCGACCTCGTCGTCGTTGTACTCACGCCGACCGCGGAAATCTTCACTCCGCCGCCACCATAGCTGTCTTCCTCCGCCAAGTTAGGGCAAGGAAGATCTAACCTGACAAACTTCCCATCTGTTCTTCTCAGTTCGTCGCGTTCTTCACTTTGGGTAATTAAAAGTTACTTTTATTACTCGTGTTGATTCTCAGGCTTTCCTGAAAATCTTCAAAGGTGTTTATTCCTCAAATCTTCATACATATGAACACCACACACATCATATGATCTTGAAATGTTTCTCTAAGCAACCATTTTCTTCAAGATTCCCTAATTGTGTGGATCTTTGATCTGTACAACTCTGGAACCTAAGACAAGAACGCTTAGTGAAATTCCTCAAGGTTCATCTGGTCAAATTCCTCAAAACTTGTTCTCTTCAAAAACCTTCTCAGAACGCATATGACCTCTCCAAATTCCTCGCACCTATACTCTGTTCACAGGTACTCATGTCTGCTGCTGAATCACTAGGTTCTCATCAACTTAACTCATTTGCAACGTCCCTCGAAGAAAAACTACATACTTCTTTAGAGAACTCATTTGTTCAAATTCCTCAACTGAAGAATATGGCAGACGGTAAGAAGCCGCAGAAAGGAGGAAAGAAACCTGAGGTTATGACTGGGTTTGAAATCCCTGAGGAAATTTATGCTGACTATTGCACACCTGATGAAGCAAAATATGGCAAAGAAAACAAAAATCAGCGCAAGGTGCGCATTCAGAAGATTGAATGGAGATGGGCAAGGGAATGGAGGGAATACAGATATGTGACTCCAAAGTACATGAAGAAATTCACCCTCAATCCTCCATGCCCAAGAGCTCCATTGGCACCTGGCCAAGTAGCAGATCCCACAAGCATCAAATGTGGTGAGGACTTTCCTGAAGAATGGGCTAAGCGCCAAGCCAAATTGGCAAGACAAGCCAAGGAGGCAGTGAAGAAATTCAGTGAGGATTCTGCCACTGCTACTGCTACTGAGGCTTCGGTCAAACCGAGGAAATCCATGCCAAAGAAGCCTGCTCGTAAGCCAAGTGCTTCACCAACAGCGCCCTCACGGCCAAGTTCCTCAGCAGCGCCCTCACGGCAAATTCCTCACACTGCTACTGCTCTTTCAAAGTCCTCAGCTCCTGTGCATCTGACTACATGTCAAAGGACTTCTAGTTTCTCGATTGCCTCTAGTGTTTCAGCAAGTTCCTCTGCTGCACCAAAGTCATCATCTGGCCCGACTCTGCTGAAGACCAAAGCAACAGCTGGACAAGGTCCTCGGCCAAGTCCAAAGAAGAAACAGGTCGCATTCCATGTGCCCTCTGATGATGAAGCTTCTGATGATGAACTCGCAGAAATCATCAGAGACAGACAGGTGAAGGCCACTAGAGCCAAAGGCACATCTGTACCACTGCTGTTGGATCCAAGGAAAATCCTCGATTATATTGATCTCTAGCACAAGGATCCAAACACCCCCATGCCTGATTTTCATCTGACCGCTGGTCAAAGTCACATGCTGACCCATTTCATCACTGAAGAGAAATGGAAGTTCGAAAAGGCAAGAGAGATTAAGAAAGCTCAATACAGAAAGGAGAAGCTCCTGAAGAAAAACGTTGTCAGAATGACACCTGAGGAACTTCTCCAGGCTCAGTCTGAAATTCAAGCCCTCAGCAAGGATTTTGATGCCTACTATGCTGATTGGCAAGGAGCCAAAGTCAGATTCGTCAACCTGACGAAGAAATTCACCAATGTTGTTGCGCCAACGCAACATGAAATTCCTCAGGCTGAAGTCTCAGCTCAGCCGACTGAAGAACATGCCAGCACCATTGATGAAGTTCAGGCTGCTGATGAAAATGCTTGTTCCAGGGCTGATGATCCCATTCCAGCCGCTGAAGAAATTGCCAGGGCATCCACTAGTGGTGCGCCTGAAGAAACTGAAAAAGTCAGGGCAACTGCATCAGTTGCGCCTGAAGAAAATCAACCAGATTCCTCAGCTCCATCTGCACCTACACCAACTCCAATTCTTCCATGAGCATTTGATGTGAAGAAGACCAAGGCTGCAGAGCGAGTTGTAGTGAAGAAAAGGAAGGCATCAGCTGTGTCAAATTCTTCGGCTGCGAAGAAAATGAAGCCAATGACCAGCTCACTCGAAAATCCAATTGATGCTGTTCTGATTTCCTCCATACCATCAAAGGACCTTGTTCCTTTTGGAGAAGACTATGAGATCCCAATCGGATCTGATGAAGAACATCATTCTGCTGCTTCATCAGAGCAGATTGATGAAGAAATTGAAGTGGACGCAATCCCTTCAACGCCAGTCATTTCCTCACCTATGCCTCAGTTCACAGCTGAAGAGGCTGGTGTTGAGGGAATTGAAGATGAAGATGTGGATATAGGGTGCACCACACCTGTGATGAATGATGATTTTTGGGAAAGTCGGCATCCCAATACTCCTCTCTTCACCCCGCTCCAACAGATTCCTCAGTCCCCTGCACCAACAGTTCAAATGGGCTCTGAAGAAACTCAACCCACTCTCTCTGTGCATGAAGAAATTCCAGCCACTAGTGCTGATGAACCTGCTGCTGCTGATCCTCAGACTGCACGTGTTGAGGAACAAGAAATTCCTCAGCCTGAAGAACCTGAGCTCACGATTCCTGAGGTGGTGATGCAACTCACTAACACCCCTATGCCAAAGCAAAAGAATCCGTTCTCAAGCAAACCGAAGTTTAAGGCTGAAGATTTCTTTGCCGAGCATATATTCTTCACTGATTATAATCCATATGATTCTGCTCGCATAAGGAAGAGGCATTTCTGGACTGCCAGCCAAGCCAATTTCTATTCCTCAGTGCTCTTCAACAAAGACAAAGTCTTCGATCATGCACATATTCCTCATGTGGACATGGAGTCTCTGCCCGGCTTTGAGCCAGTCCTCAGTGTTCTTCACAACGCAGGACTTCTAAACTTCTGCATTGATATCTGTGACTGGAATGAAGAACTCATTCTTCAATTCTATGCAACTCTGCACATCACCGAAGACGTTGAAGACGTGAACTCATGGGTATTAGATTGGATGTCTGAAAATACACACTACAAGGCACCTGCAACAGAATTGCTTCGTGCTCTACCACTCAGTCCTCCACTTGATGATGCTCGTTGTATCTACAACGAACCAGAACTTTCAAATCACTATATGCAAGTGCTGATGAAGCCTTTGAAGCCAAGGCAGGCCCCACGAACCAAATTCCTCGTCAAGGAATTACTCTATGTGCCTCGGACTGTCTATCGAATTCTGACGAAGACAATGAGTCCAATCAAAGGACATGACTCAAATGATGAAGAAGTCGTTGGCATCATGAAGAATATGCTTTTTAAACTCATTCATGGCATTCCCATCAACTTCCATGATTTCTTCATGAGGACTCTGGCCAATATTGCTATGTCACCATTCGAGCTGAAGCCCTATGCTCCTTGGATTATGAGATTCATCAGGGCAAGATCTTCACTGAATTACAAAGCTGACACGCTGAACCATGGTAGCTACTTGCCTCCCATTGAAGTCCTCAAACGGACAGTTTCATCGGCTGATGATAAAGGCAAGGCCGCTGCTGTGATCGATGAAGGCATTCGTCCATTGGATGGTCAATTTCGCAAGGCTGCATCTTACTCTACCAATGACGATTCTGCCACACATGACTCTGCCGCAAACACCTCAGCCAAGCAAAATCCTCAAGCCACAGCACCCAGAGTGATGACTGACCGTGAGTTACTCCTTAGTCTTCATCAGAAGGTTGATCGCAATGACAAATGGGTCAAGCGTCAGTTTGGTTCAATTCTTCACAACATGACCTCAACACACAATGCAGTGAAGAAAAACCAATACTACCTCCATGAAACCTTCAACCGCACCTGGGCTATTCTCTCTCACGTCTACAGCACTACTGATCTGAAGAATATGGGTCTCAAGGAAGAATTTGACTGGTCAGCACCTCCAACGAAGAAATTCAAGAAGGTCAAAGTTCCTTCCTGGGTGGCCAGCTCTTATTCTTCATCGCGTGACACTGATGAGTATGAAGATTTGGACGACACTGCGGCAGGCCCTGCTACAACAAACAACCCCAACAACGCTGGCGCTCCTCCATCAACTTGAAATTCTTCAGGGGCGTTAGTCCTCAGTTTCAATCCTTTTGGTCATTTGATGACAAAGGGGGAGAAATCTGAGTTAGTCTTCAAGCGGGTCTATATTAAGGGCATTTTTTTAAGTTACAACTCTCATTCTTCTGAAACTCTTATTTCGATCGAGTTGTAATCTTAAACCCGATGGTGCGCTGATACTTTTGTTGCATTATGCTCTGCATGCTTATTTCCTCGTTAATGACATTGCACGCATGCTAAATCTCACCAGGCACCATATTTCATCATGCATTTCAAATTCTTCATATTATATATCAAATGCGTGTATGAATTAAAAGAAATAGGGGGAGATCTCCATGATTCAACTCTTCAAATGTGCAATGCCTCAAAAGCAAATTCCTCACTATGCACATCTTCAGGGGGAGTTCTTCTATATCTTGTAATCAAATTCCTCAATATCAGTATATACACTTCATATATTTATCCCCGTTGAAAACTTAACCTATGTTGTCATCAATCACCAAAAAGGGGGAGATTGTAAGTGCATCTAGTGCCCCTTAGTGATTTTGGTGTATTGAAGACTTATAGGTTAAGGGACTAATGCGTTTGTGAGTGTACACAGGTCTATAAGTCTATGAGGACTTTTATATTTACAGAGAAAGTCGACCCCTAAAAATGAAGTCCTTCAACTGAAGACTTTGATATTCTGAAGACTTTCTGAAGACTTTGAAAGTGAAGAAATTGGTATGACCGTGAAGACTTGTTATTCATTTGTGGAACATGAAGCGTGAATACTTTTGTTTTCGTAGTTTCATTTTCTCTTTCTTGAGTCACAGGAAACACCGTACTGTTAAAGGGGGTCGAGGAAATACTAAGGAAAACTTTCCATGTGATGCTCAACTCAAAATCCTACACCTACCAATCCCTTCGAGTGAAGCCTTTGGAAATCTCATACAGTTCAGCCACTTTCTTCACTGATAGATACAAAGTTCTTCTGGTTGCTGATGAATTTGTTCTGACTGAGGAGTTAGGAATTCGCCAGTGCAAATTACCTACAAAGTGAGGAACCTGATAGCCCTGAGAAATTTGAGAGTCAAATTTCCGACCGTTGCTATGCTGTGCGCCAGCTGTCCCAAAATATCTTATCCACCTAACGGTCATATCATTGAGGGGCATTTATGTCTTATCATGTCGGGCTGCTCCCTAGGCTATAAATAGCCGCCCCCCTACAACCACTAGCTGGTTGGCTGCTCCGAGAGAACTTGACACTTGTCATTTGAGAGCAACCCATCCTCCGAGGACTTCGAGCGAAAATCATCAAGTGAGGAAAATCCCAAACCCAAACACCTACAAACCCCAAAGTGATTGAGCATCACTGAAGAAATTGATCCTGCGTGGATCTGACGCTTGTTACCTTTGAAGACTGTGCTTCTTCCAGACGGTTAGGCGTCAAGGTCTAGAGCATCCAAGAGGAATTCTGGATCGCCGAGTGACCAAGTCTGTGAAGGTTTGGAAGTCGCCTGAAGACTTACCACGAGTGATTGGACGGGATCTGTGTGATCTTAGTTCAAGGAGAATACGGTGAGGACTGGGTGTCCTAAGCTGCGTGCTCAGAGACTGGGTGTCCGGGACTGCGTGTCCTCGAGTTTAAATACTTAGCCGCTCCAACCAGACGTACAACTGAGACAGCAGTTGGAACTGGTTTACCAAATCATTGTCTTCACCAACCTACTGGTTCTATTTCCTCAACCCTTTCATTTCCTCATTACTGTGTTGAGTGTTTGTTCATATCTGTGTTTGAAGACTTTGACTGAAGACTTTCTCAATTTCCTCAGTTCAATTTCTTCAGTCTGTTTGTCTTCATCTTGTGTTATCCTGTGATTACGCTTTCTGTACTCTGTGCTAGTCTTCATTCCATCATGATGACCATGCTTGCATTCTGTTATGCTTACTTCTGAGTACTTATTCCGCTGCTAATAGTTCTTCGCTAAGGAATTTCCTCACAGGCAAATTCCTCAGTGAAGAATTCATAAAAATCGCCTATTCACCCCCCCTCTAGTCGACATAACACACTTTCACTCTTTGGCAAAAGAATGTACAAGATCCAAAAACGAGAACAAAATTTGGAAAAATATCGTGAAGAAAAACAAGCAAAAAAAATGAGGAAAAAAAGGGCAAAGCGATCCAGATCCAAATTCAAAATTAAAAAATAGCAATGACGCACGGTGGGAGTTAGAAGGTGCGCCACTACTATTTTCCCGCCTTCAAAATTCAGAAAAAAAATCAAAAAAAAGCAAAAAAAAGTTTCTAGTGGCACACCTGTAGCAATAGCAATGGCGCACTACAAGGTGTGCCACTATTACCTGCAATACTAATGGCGCACCAGAGGTGCGTCATTAGTATTTGTTACTAGTGGCGTGGTAATAGTGGTGCACCTATAGTGCGCTATTACTAGCCAAAATAGGTGCGCCATTAACAACCATTTTTCTAGTAGTGAGTTATTCGTCGGTTCCCTGTTCCCAGTTGCCTTTGTTTTCCCGCCCTCACACACCTTTTTCTTCCCGGAGTCTGCGTCTCTATTCGAGCATCAATTTCATTCTTGCGGAGCCTCTTCAGTCTTTCCTCAATGGTCTCAACCGGTGAATTCTCGTCAACTTCATCATTGTTCGTCTCGTTTTCTTTCCGGTGTATTCAATTCAAGTTTTGGTGTTGATCGTATTCTTTGCCTTGGCTTAGAAGTTTCCCCTTGCTCGTTCGCCTCTCGCCAGTTTATCCTTCCGGAGTGCTCAAGACATCTCATAAGATTCGCGTTTGCATTCAATTATTTTGAGGTTGTCACCTCATTCAACTCCGTCAATTGTTCCGGCCACTACAAGAAATATGTCAACTTGTGACCTCCACTATTGGCCACTGAAAGGTCATTGTTTTTCATTTGCGACCTTTTTGTGACCAAAAACAGAAGGTCAAAAGCTGACGGTCGTTAACTAACTATAGCAACCTTCTCTGTGAGTAGGTCGTGGACGTTTACGACCAAAATATTCCTACTGTGGCGTTTTGGTCACTAGCAACCTCCCCAGGCCACGTAGGCACAAGATTCAGCCCGGTCCAATTCGGTTTTCTACATGGGCCTAGCCCAACAATTCAGCCTATTTGTGTTTTTTTTTGTCTGTCAATTTTTGGTTGGGTTCATGGGCCAAGCCCAATATTGCAGCCTTTTTATTGTTGGGTAGTGGCCTTTTTGTCTAAACGAATTTAGTTTTTCATTTTTTCCCAAAAGAAGGGTCCACTAGTCAGATCTCAGATGGGTCCCAGTTGTCAGGTTCTATTAAAGTGGGACCCTTTTGGTAGCATCATATTATTCAGATTACAATTTGACAATGTGACAGAAATAAATAACCATGTTTAAATAAGAACAGACAGAAAACACAAGTAATATTTCAGATAACAACAGCGAGAATCAATCACAGTCATACAAATATACTGGGCTCCTTCTGTCATGACACATTTACAACACAGATACAAATACAATCAGTCACACAGATATAGGGACAATCACAATGAGAATTGACAATCAGCACAAACTGGGCTCCTGCTCCAGTCAGATGAAACTGTATGCATGACTAACTACGCGACCATAGTCGACTAGGCTACCTGACAATCAGCACAAACTAGGCTCCTGCTCCAGTCAGATGAAACTGTATGCATGACTAACTACGCGACCATAGTCGACTAGGCTATCTTCGCTACACTAGGACAGCAATAGAACTATCATTATGCCTTCGGCCGTCGCCCTGTTACATGAATCAGAAGAGAAGAATCAAAACACTGGAGCCAATATATTATGAACAGAACATTCAAAAAAAAGGACAAGTTCTTTAGAAAGATAACACAAATTCAAAAATAGAGCACTTTACTCATAGCATGCAGAGTATCATTATTAAGTTCATAGGGTTTATAGTGCCTGGACATATTAGAGTGGTAGCATATCATCATATACATCTGTATGCTGTAGCCCATTTGAAATGTCCAGAAAGACTTATATTTACCAACAGAGAGAGTAGAATGTAGCATGCGATAAAACCAAAGGATTAGCCAACAATAAAAGAAGGCACTTAATTAGTTCATTACATTTAGTTAAAGCCTCTTCTATGAAGCGCAGGACTAAACCATTTAGTTAACACAGCAAGAAGTGCCAAGGAGCATAGTATAGTACTGCACTAAAAGCACCAAGAATCTTCTGGACCAACAACAGAAACAACCAAGAAGCACTCATTTTTCAATTCATAGGGCTAAAAATATATTTATCAGAATGGCACTGAAATCAACCTCTTTATCTATCATCACAAGGTCAGTATGCTTGATAGGCCCATTATGAGTTGCCGTACGGTAATGCCACAGATGAGACAGAGGACGCACACATTGCTGTAGACATTGGCAAGACATGAACCAACAAAATGGTGCTTGCCATGTGCAAGGAGAAAGCAGAATACCAAGAAGGATAGGAAAACAATATAGAATGATAAAACAAAGAAGAGATGCACCCACTCATTAGAGAAGTAGCATACCCAAAAAATGTGAAGCACAAATGGCCACCAAGAAAGCATATTGTTGTATACATTGACAAGATAGGAACCAACAAAATGCAACAGACTAAAACCAAACTTTATAACGCAGGGAATGATTTACAATAACCAAAAGATTTTGCACAACAAGCAGTAAATAGGTAGTAGATATTGACACCCATGACATAGGACCAGCATAAAAAAAGAGCATCGGTGTAGAACAGGCATATAATCAGTGTAGTCAGCAAAAGATAGGGGGAAGAGAAATTGAAAAACCCAGAAAGAGCATTCATATATGAGGCACTAAGTTGTATGAACCAAAAGACTATTGACATCAGCTAGCAAAGAAATGGCAGTTGGCACCACACATATCGGACGACCACATGAAACAGCTAGAACAGATTGGTCGGCCATAGCGAACATGGTAAATAGAATAATGCACATATTGTAGAAGACACCACCGGCATGGATTCTAAGAAATGTATTGGAAGAGCTCAGGAAACACAATGTTCCTGGTCTGAGAATCAGTAGTAACATCTTCATTTTCAATCAGGATTTTCAAAGCCTTTTTTGAGGTCACACGCGACACTACTACATAAAGCTGGCCATGCGTGAACACAGGTGCATTAAAGTATAGATCAACACTGCATAACATGTGTCCTACAATATTTTGACTCCTACCTATTTTCTTATTTTACAAAAGTTTGCCATGTGTGTATAGATCAACTTTATATTGTGAATACATAAAGCTGGCCATGCGTGAACACAGGTGCATTAAAGAATGAAGAATACATGGACACATAGGACGAACCATGGACAAACATTGGTATGTAACCTATCTACTCAGTATGTGCCAATTAGATGCACTGGATCGACACCAACTTGGGCGAAACAAAACATTGCAAAAGCTCCTCTTTTCCCAAATTGTGTGGTGAGCAACCAGCCTATTCCCCCAATTCGTCCTGCGGAGGCAACTAGCGGCAATGACTTAAGCATGACCCCAGTTCCCCACAGCTGATTACCCTTGACTCATCCGAGTTCTCCTAACAAGGTAGAAATTGACAGGTCTATTTGGAGGAAAAAAGGATCTACTAAAATCTAGCTTACTAAATATTGGTCAGATCGCAGGACTATGCGCGCACACCGCAGATCCAACAGATCACACCGCGAGCCAACATGACCCAAGTCTAACTAAACCGTGCAAACAAGAGGGAGACGGGATCGGAGGAGACGCATTCGCACCTAGCCGGAGCCGACGATGATGTTGTTGATGGGGATGAAGATGAGCTTGATGAAGAAGCCGACGAACCCCATGATGACGAACCCGATCGCCATCCGCGCCGCCACCTTGGTGAACTCTGCGCGCCGATCAGCGTCAGATCTGGCGAAAGAGGAAAACGAACCGGATCCGGACGAGCAGGCGCGAGTCTTTGGTCCTTACCCTTGCGGTCGGGCTTGTGGCAGCGCTTGACGAGGCGGACGCTGTCCTTGGCAAACTCGCGGGGAAGGGAGTCGACCACGGAGTTGACGGCGTCCATGGCTGCTGCCGGCGGGAAGGCAAGATCTCCGAGCCGCCGACGAAGACGAGGTCGCGCGCGTGAGGGGAAGGGAGGGGGGAAGCCAACGGGTGAATGATGTGCTGTTTGGATTTGTGCTCTGGATCTACGAGGAGGGGAGGAGGATGCCCGACGGCGAGCTATGGTGGGAGGATGTGGTCTGAATCGGGGAGAAGGGGGCGGGGGCAACGGCGGCGGCTAGAATGGATCTCCTCGCCGCAGCGGGATGGGGAAGGAGGGGGCAGCGATGGGGGGCCATCATCGTTGGTCGTTGCAGGTCAAGAGCAGCGGCGCTTGGGGGGAGGCCGGCGGCGGGGTAGGAGTTGGGACGACGGAGAGGGAGGTCTGGTTCGGGGAGGGAGATCTAGGTCGGGGAGAGGGAGGCGGCACCGCATGGGTCAGGAAGAGGGAGAGGGAGGGGAGTGTGCTGCACGATGCAAGGGTTTGGTTGGCCAGCGTGCATTTAGGAGACGTTGGATCTGTATGGTGTGGACTGCTCAGATCGGCTTAGGGGGGTGATCCGTGGGAAGGGAGGTTCTGCCTTCTGATTGGTCCAAGAAATGTATCATTTGGGAATTTGTCAAGTAACTGCCAATAATTTTTTCCAAAAATGGCACCACTAAAAAATATCACTCAAGTTATACAACATTTTCTGGATGATAACCAACTTGTATGCATTTCCGATATTTCTAGCATTTTTTAGCCATTTAAACAAAAAATAATAGCTTGCTCGTAGTTTTTTTGTGAAGGACCTACCATATATTTGTTGCAAAATTATACCAAATCAATTTTCTAAAATACTAGGACATATTTAGTGCACAATTGACCAAATGGTTGGGTGTAAAAAAATTTGATCCACCTCTCGTGAAAAAGACAAATTTCCGCATATTCAATTGGAAGCGGGTCAAATTTGAACTGTAACTACCTCGTAGTTTGCTCTTCATTTTTTCCAAAAATCATTTCTAGGTACATAAGTATCTATTTAATCAGAGAAACACCAAAAAAATTCCAAGATTTAACCACTAGCTAGAAACGGTAGTCCCGCCGTTTTGACCGCATTTTGAAACGGGCATAAAAAATTCAGAAAAAAATCAAAAAATTGGGAAACCTTTGCATTGTTTCATTATATGTGGCCAAGTTCACAAGAAAAATAATGAACTTGTAATAAGGCAATTATTTAAAAAAAAGTGTTCTCAGAAACGAGTTATCACGTGTGGAGATCAATGGCTTTCAAGCCAAATGATCAATCTTATGGCCACATTCATGGCATAGTTTGTTCAAATGATCTCATATTGTGCACAAGGGTGCATCTTCGAATGACAAACAATGTTGCCTAAGGAAGTTTTCGTTTTCTTTTGACGAAAAAACCATTTTCCATTTTTCGAGTGCCCAAAAGGAGGGTTTTTTGTGAAGGACCTCACAAATAATTGTTGCAAAATTGGACCAAATAAATTTTCTAAAATACTAGGACATATTTGATGCACAATTGACAAAATGGTTGGGTGGAAAAAGTTTTGATCCACCTCTCGTGAAAAAGACAAATTTCCGCCAATTTAATTGGAAGCGGGTCAAATTTGAACTACAGCTGCCTCATAGTTTGCTATTTATTTTTTCCAAAAATCATTTCTAGGTACATAAGTATCTATTTAATCAGAGAGGCACCAAACAAAATTAAGATTCAACCACTAGCTAGGAACGGTCATTCCCGTCGTTTTGACCGCATTTTGAAACGGGCATAAAAAATTCAAATAAATTCAAAAAATTGGGAAACCTTCGCACTGTTTCATTATATGTGGCCAAGTTCCTAGTAAAAATAACAAACTTGTAATATGGCAATTGGTTTAAAAAAGTGTTATCAGAAATGAGCTATCATGCATGAAGATTCATGGCTTTCAAGCCAAATGATCAATCCTATGGTCACATTCATGGCATAGTTTATTCAAATGATCTCATATTGTGCACAAGGGTGCATCTTGGAATTCCAAACAATGTTGCCTAAGGAAGTTTTCGTTTTCTTTGGACGAAAAAACCATTTTTCATTTTTCGAGTGCCCGAAAGAAGGGTTTTTTGTGAAGGACCTCCCAAATAATTGTTTCAAAATTGGACCAAATCATTTTTATAAAATAATAGGCCATATTTAATTCACAATTGACCAAATGGTTGGGTGTAAAAAGGTTTGATCCACCTCTTGTGGAAAAAACAAAATTCCATCGATTCTGTTGGAAGTGGGTCAAATTTGAACTGTAGTTCCCTTGTAGTTTGCTCTTTATTTTTTCCAAAAATCATTTTTAGTTACATAAGTATCTATTTAATCAGAGAAACACCAAAAAAATTCCAAGATTCAACCACTAGCTAGGAACGGTCATTCCCGCCGTTTTGACCGCATTTTCAAAGGTGCATAAAAAAATTCAAACAAACATCAAAAAATTGGAAAACGTTCGCATTGTGTCATTATATATGACCAAGTTACCAGGAAAAATAATAAACTTTTAATACGACAATTCTTTTAAAAAAGTGTTATGAGAAATGAGCTATTATGCATGAAGATTCATCACTTTCAAGCCAAATGATCAATCCTATGGTCACATTCATGGCATAGTTTGTTCAAATGATCTCATATTGTGCACAAGGGTGCATATTGGAATGGCAAACAGTGTTGCCTAAGGAAGTTTTCGTTTTCTTTGGACGAAAAAACCATTTTTCATTTTTCGAGTGCCCAAAAGGTGGTTTTTTTGTGAAGGACCTCCCAAATAATTATTGCAAAATTGGCCCAAATCAATTTTATAAAATACTAGGACATATTTAATACACAATTGACAAAATGGTTGGGTGTAAATTTTTTTGATCCACCTCTCGTGAAAAAGACAAACTTCCGCTGATTCATCTAAAAGCGGGTCAAATTTGAACTGCAGCTGCCTCATAGTTTACTATTTATTTTTTCCAAAAATCATTTATAATTACATAAGTACCTATTTAATCATAAATACATGGTTTGGTGGTGATACGTCGAGGTTTGGGCGGTGGCCGAGGCCCCCAACTCGAGAGCGCGTAAACTCGCTTGCCCGCCGCGTGGTCACCGCGTGACTGTGGTGTTGCCATGTGTTATGGGCAGCCTAGGCACGTCTAGCGGGTTGGGCACTCCCCAGGTAGGTGCTAGGAATAAAATTACAACATAAGATTCTCACGAGGAGACCGATCGATGCTCAAACATGAATTAGCAGCCAAGTGTTTGATTAGCGGTACAGCAAATGTACATGGCTAATGGGCGTGAGTTTTGGCTGAGAATGATCAGTTACTATGAAGACCGTCTTCACAAATTTTCAACTCAAAAGGAGGAGCCTAGGTGGTACTTGCTTTGCAAACTACCACACTGGACATAACTACGAATGTTGAAGCTCGGCTCAAAATAATGAATGGATTGAGCTGGCATTTGGTGGAGGATGGTTATTTGGGC
The DNA here is from genome assembly GCF_018294505.1 of Triticum aestivum. Lineage (NCBI taxonomy): Eukaryota > Viridiplantae > Streptophyta > Magnoliopsida > Poales > Poaceae > Triticum > Triticum aestivum. The sequence goes on along the minus strand of NC_057810.1, from coordinate 369,824,253 downwards.
ATAGGAAAGCACTGTAGAAAATGGATACTATTTGGACATGCAAAGTGGTACTTCCTTCACAAAGTGTTGCTCTGAATAGATTAGGAAAATGAATATTTTCGATTTTTTTTTGAACTAGACAAGGAATGTTTTTGACGTACTTGATGAAGATATGACCCAAAGAATTTATGATATTTTTTTGGGAATTTTGGGAATGACAGAAATATAGGTTGCTTCACAACCTAGGGCAAAAACTGCCACATGGACATGACACATAGGCAAAACTGATGAGATGGCGCCTAGTCACCGCAACCCACCACAATTTACAAGGCTATGACCATCTATATTGGTCGTTAACAACTAGAAATAAGGCAGCGGACTAGCACTATTTGCTTTGTGACCATTTCGTGTAAGGGAATTACGACCTTTCTGACCAAAATTATCGCAATGGTTTAGGGTTTGGAGCCCCCCGAACAGCTTTTGACCAATTGGTCTGAAATGGTCATAGATCTATGACTAATTCTTCCAGGGTCACTGACAGAAGGTCACTAGTTGACATATTTCTTGTAGTGGGCGCATTCGCTCTTCTATCATTCATTCTTAACAGTGTTCCTTTTCATTCAGCCCATAATCCACAGGTCTTTTCCCAGGATCTTACCTGACTCTTCTAATTATTCCGGAGATATTCTCGAATTCTTTTCAAGTGTGACATAAGTATGGATTCCATCAGTCATATGCCTTCTCCAGGATCGCTTTCAATTCTTCTCACCGTTGGTTCAACCTTTCCGCTTTCCATCCTTCCAGAGTATCTCAACAATTTTGGTGGTGTTTCTCGTTGTCATTCTCTACAATTGATGACGGAAGAAGAGTTCTCTTAAATCTTGTCCGTTCTCCCAAAGATTCGTGGTTCTAGTTTCATGTTATCCTCTTGAATTATTCCGTTTGTCAGATATTCTTTTTCTTAGCCATACGGAGTATGTCAGGAGTTGTTTTCTGTTTCGTTTCATCCGGAGGCCATCAGTCCAGAAGAATTCTTCGTCCTCATGTTCCAGCTATCATTCATGGTTTTCTAATTCTCACCGGTGATTCATTATCTTTCTTCATTCATTTTTGAATTCTTACAGTTGTTCCTTCAGCATTCGTCTTCCTTTGTCATCATATCAATTCATTCATTCCTTCCTATCCTACCGGGGGTTCATGAAGATTTTATAAAGTTTTGGGTTATATCCCCCTTAATCCTTTTTAGCAAGAATAACTAGTATGCAAAATCCGTTGATTGTCATCCATTTAATTTGATGAAGGATAAGCATACAATAAGTCTTATTCTTATTTCCTTGAAGTGATTAATCCCTTCCTTCGTAGTTTGTTCTTGATGAATAAATTATAGTTCCAAGTGTTTTCATCTTTTCTTTTCCGGAGTTCAAAATTTCCTTGGCCATCTCGTTAGAACCTCCATCTAGATCATCGCAAGGCTTTAACCTTATTCTTTTCATCCTTCAATTCTTTCTCTTCATCCTCTTGCTTACCGGAGTTCTTCATGGTGGTTCTTCATGATTTAATTCATTCTTCAAGTGTTCATCAAGATTCTTGTTGGGGGAGTTCAAATATCTTTCTTCTTGCGTCTCGAAGTGCAATTAATTCTCCGTATTCTTTTGAAGTGGAGTTTTGCATTTCTTCGTTCTCCCCAGCTATTCAGGCATTTGGTTGTGGCATAATTTCACCTCAAGTTTTGAGATGTTTTTTCCATAAGTCCACAACAAGATGATTCTTTTGTTATTGATTTCCTCAACAACCCTGTTCAATCCTTCCTTCTAAGCATTCTATCGAATTCATTCATGGTGGAAGTTGTTCTTCTCTTGTCCGTTCCCATCATTCCACTATTTCAATTCTTCTGGAGGCATTGTGTTGTTCATCTCGACAAGGTCATCCCATCTTGTGAATTTCATGTTCAATTCCTTCCATTTTTCAGCCGGAGTGCTTCCAGAATTCTTTTGTTCTTATTCCTTTTCTATCTTGTTCTAACCGGAGTGGTTTCAGAGTCTATCTTGTTTATTGAGTTTTTCAATCTTATCATATTCGTTGTTCCTCTTTCTACCAGAGTGCATTCGACTTTGTTCATCTTCTCTCTTGCGTTCTTACTTCACCTCTTCCTCTTTCTCTTCCATCTCATTCCTAAGATCTCGGGACAAGATCTTCTGTTAGTGGAGGAGAGTTGTAACACCCTGAGAACGATGCGCCAGATGTGTTCCAGTTATTCGCCGTCGTTGCCATGCCACTCGCTTGCGTGTTGCACTTTTCCATGTCATCATCTGCATTTCATCTGCATGTTTTTCAAAAGTTGCATCCGTCCGGGTCCTCCCAGTTCTCTCCATTGTCCCTTCGGAGTCCAAACACATCTGCACGCGCCCGCGGCACCTCTGAAATATTATTTTATAAGTGGCATAAAAAATGTTCTCGAAATGGGGTGAAAGCTCGTGTGCAGTCTTATTATAGTGTATGTAGACCGTCTGCGAAGTTTTGTCGCATTCGGAGTCCGTTTGATAGCCTAATCATTAAACATATAGCGGCTTTTTGCCTATCAGACGTCGGACGTTTTCGGTCTCCAGAAACCCGTGTCGGGCTGCTATCTCTTCTCTCCTTAAGGCCTAGCCCATCTGCACAGCCCACTAGCCACTCACCTAGTCCATCTCCGCTATGGAGCCGTCTGATGGCGATCGAACGGCCGAAAACAGACTAAAACCCCCTCCGTTTGCCATTTTGGGCGTCCCTAGCTTAACCCTAGTCCCCCTAACTTCCAGCCTCCTCCCTCCTCGGATCCGCCGGCGGCCACCTTCACCGTGACACTTGGCGCGTCGCCATTGGGCATGTTGCCCTACAATCCTCCCACCTTGCGCCGGCGCTCCCGACCAAGATCGGGGCCCGCCCGAGCCCATCTGGGCCCGGACGATCCCGCACCACTGCCCGCAGCCGCAGGAGCTCCGCCCGACGCCGCTGCGTCCCGCGCCCGCCATCGCGTCGCAAGCACCTGGCCCCGACACTGCTCAGCCTGTCACCGGCGACCTCCTCCGCCACCTCAGGTCGTGTTGCTGCCGTCCGCTTCTCCTCTCCCTCTCTGTCTCTCTGGCTCTCTCCCCTGTTACCGGCAGGATCAGCCGCCGCCACCCGAGGAGCTCCCTCACCCCGCGCCACGACAAGCCGTCGCTGGATCCGGCCGGGATGGGTCCGGCTCGATCAGATCCGACCATCCCCAACATCTCTCCATCGTCTCCAGCCTCACGGAGCTCCGCCGTCGCTAGTGCTGGACCAAGTCACCGCCGCCTCGTCCTCGGGAGGACGACTCCCGCTCGAGCGGCTCCTGCCTCCCTTGCGCGTGGGCCCCACTATAGGCCCAACAGTGCCAAGGCCGGCCCACCTCTTCCTCGACCTAGATCCACCCAGCCGACCCATTCGGCCCCCTAGTGAGTAGGCCATCGCAAACCCTCGCATGTGCACGTTTTAGTATATGACGCTCGATTTGTTTTTTCCTTGTGTTAAAAAATGACCGAGTCCTGAAAAACTCATCCATGTGTGCATTTTTGTCATGTTGTATCTTTGTGCATGTTGCTCTGTTTTGCATGCATGCTATGTCAAAACATTCATCTCTTGATGTTATACTTGATGGTCTAGTTTGCATTCATTTTGCTATTCATATTGACGCCTTAATCATTGGTGCAAAACTGCTAAGTGATATAAACTGCTGGAATCTACTGATTGTTAACATCATGTATCCATCTTCTGAGTAGTGTAACTTTGTCCCTGTTGATCCTATGGTGATACTCTTGATAAGAAAATAATCTGCTCTGCATGCTCTACATGTTGGTGTGAGTTGAATTCATGTTAGGGTGCATCTTGACATGTTAATCTCTGTTGCAAAAGTGCTTGATGATGTTAACTCCTGAAAACTGTTATAACTTGCATATTTGTCATTTTTATATCTTTTTGTGTGGTTTTCTTTTGCGCATCATGTCAACATGTTTTAGGAGCATAATTATGTCTTATTTATGGTGGCTCAATTCATGTATTTTTATATGCCCTATAGTGAGTGCATAAAGCTTGTGAAGTGGGGTACTTGCTCTTAATATTCTGTCAAGTCTGAATCTGTTATCTTATGATTCCATGTTTGCTTGATGATACCATCAAATCCATGCACAATATGGAGATGCTTAGTTGACATGTTTTGATGTGCATGTTATGCTATATCATTCCACGCCTTTTGATGCTTCATATATATCCTATAGCATATGTTGTCATTGCCATGAACATGCCTAAATGATGTTCCAGTTCTGTTAACTTCATGATGCCATGCTGTGAGCTTGATATTAATTAATCTATGTCTCTTCTGGAGATGCTCTAATTACATGATTTGAAATATGTTATGTGTAATATGTTCACATGAATTTTGGACTTCATATGATCTCTTTTACAATCTTGCAAACATGCTATGATAATGTTCTGTTTTACACTTGCTGAAACTGTTATAACATTTAATTTTGTCTTGATGGTTCCCACTAATCCATCAGCCATATGCATATGATGCCTTGATGTTATTTTCCCTTTGTTATGTGTACTTTGATTCCATGCCCTTGGTTTCCATCAATAGTTTCTAGAGAATCTTCGTTTCATGCCTCCAACATGCCATCATATTAACTCTGTTCGTGTATATGTCCCTGTGTTATAAAGTTACATTATGCATTGATCATATTGGTTTAATATTGATGCCTATGAACCTGAAACTTAATGATATTTGAAGTTTCTTATATTTACATGAAGAGCATGTCATGTTGATACTCATATGTTTCCGGTAGCATGTTATTTTGATGATTACAATGTGCATATTTGCTGTTTTGGGGCAGTTTGTTGCTATGTCGTGTTTTGAGTGTATGTGTTGAACCGTTGCTCCATTTTCATCATGCTCTATATGAAACTTGCTTAGAATTGTATGTAGTTTCATCATGCCATGTTGCATCCATGTTTTGGAGTGTTTGGGATTGTGTTTTGCTTGCTTTTGCATCAATGCCATGTTTAACTTGTTTTGTTCATATATTCCAGGTCGTAACTCCGAATTAAATGAACTTTACATGTAACTTGACTAGAAAGACACGTAGATCATCATGGTGCACTTTAACTTTCTGTTTAACAACTTTAACATAATGTTTTGTTCATATCTGGACCAATTTCGAAATTTGCATATGGGGAGTTTTCGGAATATTTCTATGTTGTTTTCGTCCTCATTTAAACTTTCTTTGATGTGTTGTTTTTGTATGCATCATCTCTTGCCATGTGTAGCATCATGTAGCATTGTCATGCATCATACTTTGTTGAGCATCATGTCATGTTTATGTGTTGTGTGTTTACCATGTTGTTTTCTTCTTTCCGGTTATGCTTCTTCTCGATTGTTCCTGTTTTGTTGCGATTGTGAGGATTCGTTCGACTATGTGGGATCGTCTTCTTCATGGACTCGTTGTTCTTCCTAGCAGGATTTCAGGCAAGATGACCGTCACCTTCAATCTCACTACTATCTTTGCTATGCTAGTTGTCCCGATGCTATCTCTATTCGTGCTACCTATCACTTGCTTATCAAGCCTCCCAAATTGCCACGATAGCCTCTAACCTTTTCAACCTTCCTAGCAAACCGTTGCTTGGCTATGTTACCGCTTTGCTCAGCCCTTCTTATAGTGTTGCTAGTTGCAGGTTGTTCCATGTTGGGACATGGATATCATGGGATATCACAATATCTCTTATTTAATTAATGCATCTATATACTTGATAAAGGGTGGAACGCTCGGCCTTATGCTTGGTGTTTTGTTCCACTCTTGCCGCCCTCATTTCTGTCATACCGGTGTTATGGTCCTTCATTTCGTGTCCCTAACACGATGAGGGGTATGGGACCCTCTTGACAGTTTGCTTTGAATAATACTTGAACTAAATAATTAATTTGCATAGGGCGTCATGAGGCCGAGGATTTTCTACATAGCAAGGAGGGGCCAGTGCTGATGGTGTTGGTCCCAAACTAGAGCACTGTGCGGGGCCGCCCCGGGGCAACCTGGGTTATTTTGGCACCTGTAAGCGTAGCTCATCCGTTGTGGCCTAAGATGAGATACGCGTGGCTACTATCATGGTGTTGGCACGTCGGGACGCCTTGCTGGACTTGTTTTACCATTGTCGAAAAGTCTTGTGCACCGGGATCCCGAGTTTGATCGTATGTCCTGCGATGGAGGATTGTCTCCGCGGATCGTGAGCTTATAATGGGCTAAGTCGGGACACCCCTGTAGAGTTTGATCTTTCCAAAGTCGTGCTCGTAGTTAGGTGGCAGATGGGAGTTGTTAATACCTGGTTGTAGAGAACTTGATACCATATTCGAATTAAAATACCCAACCGCGTGTGTAACCGTGATGGTCTCTTTTCGAGTGGGTCGAGAAGAGAACACGGTGGTGCTATGTTTGAACATAAGCAGTTCAGGATCACTTATTGATCATTACTAGTTTGCGACTGTTTGCGTAGCTTCTCATCTTATTCTTGTACTCGTAAGTTAGCCACCATAGACTGCTTAGTCGCTTGTTGCAACCTCACCACTTATCCATTCCATACCCATTAAGCTTTGCTAGTCTTTATACCCATGGTAATGGGATTGCTGAGTCCTCGTGGCTCGCAGATTACTACAACAATAGTTGCAGGTACACGTAATGCGATGATCATGACATGAGAGCAATGTTTACTTGCATTGGAGTTCTTCTTCTGCTTCTTCTTCATTCAGGGGATAGGTTCCTAGTCGGCAACCTAGGACCTATCAAAAGCGTTTCAATATGCGGCACTATCCTTGGTGGGACCTTCGAGTTCCTCTCGGATAGGATCGCATATTGGGCGTGAAATATGATTTGCGTAGGTGCTTTCTGTCGTACTAGCATTACTCCACCCTTCAATTTAAACAACACAACACTCAAAATTCCAAAGCTTAGTTGTTCAAATATATTGTGATATGATACTGATATTAGTTAACAGACACATTTAATTGGTCAGCTAAAGGTCCCACTTGAGTTTCCAAATGCATGTCGTGACATATAGAGAGACAGCAGAATTGCATTTTTTGTCACTTGTTGACTATACTTTCTTGTCCCTACCAAATCTTAGTTGTTATTTCAAAGCAAACATCGGTTGCTAACTACCCTTTGCGCGGTCTGCAGCTTCATATCTGCCATCCCACTGCCATGGTCAACATTATACTCATCATGCTTTCGATTTCCCCATTTTATGATGACCACAATCAGCCTACGTGGTTCGTCTCATAATAGCACTGCTCCACCCATCGAGCTAAACAAGCTTAGTTGTACAAATTCAAATATGATATTATGTTGATATTAGTAAAACTGAGAGATGTTTAATTGGTCAGCTAAATGTTCCTACTTTAGTTTCAAAATGCATGTGAGCCACATATGGAGAGACCGGAAGGAATGGTATTTTTCTATGCGCTCTGGTTCATCATGGGTGGCCAACCGACATTATATAGGAAGACTTGTAATATCTTCAATCTGCTTGCTCTTCTTCTCTTCTTTAAGATGATCCTCTTCTCTTGCGATCGATTGGTCAGGTCGAGTTGTTCTCCCTTAGTATATTTTGAATCTGTCAGGTTAGGTCGACTTGTTCTTCTTTACTATATATTGAAGCTGTCATATGCGAAGTGTCATCACTTCTGGAGCTCTCATATTTTAAGTAGTAGGCCACATTATATTAATGCACACACCAAATTACAGCATGCATGGCATCTCTTAGAAGAATTGCAGAGATAGCACAAAGGGGTTTACAGGGAGGCAGTATTGGATTAGAATCACTTCTGCATCACAAAGATAATCTCACTTGTTTTTATGTTTTCATGCATGTCAGGTATTGAACATTATCAAAATGAATATGAGAATGGGCGCACGAGAGGAATATTGCGGAACAATCCACCGGCTAACAAACTTGGCATGGTGGAGGATGGCCTATCTTATTCACCCATCAAGGTGCTTGCTCTAACTTGGCAAGTTTGTATTGGTTGCACATATTTTGCATTTGACCTCTTGCATTACTTCTACTTTGTTACACCATCTTCTTAGTTTAAGCATCATATATGAGTATATGCCATACCTATCCATTTTCTATACCTATTACATGTGTCATCATAATATGTTTTTCCAGTCAAATGTTGTTCTTTCGTAATAGATGTCTAAAAGGAAGAGGGTGAGTGCAGATCCTCAAGGAGTACAAACTAGGTATTTGGAAAAGGTAGTGATACCTGTTAAATCAGATAGATTAGCAGCCACAGAAAACATAGGCCCAACTGTACCACACTTTACCCCTACTCCACTGGCCAAACCCCTATTAGAACTGTTGAGAGCCCAGCATCAGGTGTTGTCTATGATATCAATTCAAAATTTGAACTCCTAAATTTCTGCATGTGCCTTACCTTCTCTCTTGTATGAAAACTAATTTCAGATGAATCTCCTTGCTCAAAGGATCATAGGATCTCACAGCAATACTGGGCTCTGCATTGCTCTTGTCAGTACCTCTTGCCCTTTTGCCTTGTAACGTTGTACTTAATTAATTGCTATTTGATTATGTATCATCAGTCTGCACCTGAGCTTCATTATCCTTTGTTTCTTCCAATATTATTTGATCTATATTTACTCTTTGCACAATGTAGAATAATGGCAACGCTTATAAAGAATTTTCTTTGGGGAATTTATTGAATTATCCTTCCATCAACATGGAGAAGGGATTTGTCCAGCCCGTGTTAACATGTAATGTAAGTTCATCCTTCTCTAGAATTCAAACTTTATTCTAGTATAGATTTGGATAGGCATCATTTCCTCCACTGCTGTTTACTTTGCTATTTACATCTGATTGGATGTTTGCAATAGCTATAGTTTTAAATTGTAGTTGTAGAAACATGTTCCTTATGCAGAACAGATCCATTTATTTGCTTATATAATTGTGACACATGTTATGTGTCTCCTTGTTTCTCGTTCAGAGTCGTATCTCTTATGCCAGGCAGAACTTTAGGGAAGATAGTGAGCCGAACCATCTTGAGGACAGCGAGATGACCCCAAGGTCCTGTCTTGATGAAAACAGTGAGTTGAAGCTACTCACCAGCAGGTGTGAGACAACCTCTGTGCAGTCGCTACCTCAATTAGTTCGACTTCTTCAGTCTCAACTTAAAGCGGAAAGGCTTGCTTCAGCTCACCTCCGACTTGAAGTCAAAGATGTAATGAAGATGTTACAGGACTACCCTGCGCACTATGGTGCCATACAGCTAGGGATGAAGCATCTATCATTGACACAACTGAGGTGTCATCAGCTTGTTCGGCTGCTTGCGGGGCCCATCCTGGCCAGGCCTAGTGCCTTCTGAAGTGCTCTTAGTTTTGTATATTCTTTTGTCGGCACGTTTATATGCACTAGTGGCGACCTTTGATGCCCAGTGGATGTAATATGTGTAATAGCCATGATAGCCTAGCATAAGTTGCTTGCTTATTTATTTCCTTATTGTCTTGTTTATTTTTTTTTCTTGTAGTCAGTGCAGTTCTTTTTCCGCGGTTTGCTAGTGGCCGCAGTAACCTATTTTTTAAAACGAGGCCACAATAACCATGGGCTACATATTTACTATAGTTACCATGGGCCTCTTATGGACCGTAGAAGCAATGGGCCTTCTGAGGGCCGTAGAAACAATGGGCCTTCTACGGGGCGTGGAAACAATGGGCCTTTTATGGGCCGTAGACACAATGGGCCTTCAACGGGCCATATCATCAATGGTCCTTCTACGGCCCGTATGATCGATTGGCCAAACATGGGCCAATAACAGACCGCATTATGGCCGTAAACGGGCTAGAGTTGGAATCGTCCATTCATGGGCTGGCCATAATGGGCCATTGTTAATCAGCCATATTTGATGATGGTATGAAAACGGCCCAACGTATTAACGGGCCACAAACGGGCCGACTGTAACCACGGGCTGAATTTGGCCCATTAGTAGAAAATGACAGTAATGGGCCGTTATTAAATGAATGCTGGAAATGAGCCCAAGAATAAATGGGCCCTGAGAAGGCCGAAAGATAACATCGAATGGAAACGGCCCAATGGTTTAATGGGTATAAAGTGATACATTGTTCATTATGGGCTAGTTTCACCACGGGCCGTTAATGGGCCAAGAGTTACAAAGGGCCTCATATGGGCCGAAAGACGTCATGGGCCATACATGGGCCGGAAGTTAAAATGGGCTGGAATCATATTGGACGGCCCAGATGACGCTACTGGGCCTAATTCGGATAGGTCGTAACGTGCCCTGAGTTAGCGGGTTGTAAATAGGGTATATGTGAATAGGCCGTTACCAGGCATTCTGTGGGCCGGCCCGCCACCTTTTGACCAAGTCAAACGGGCTAGCCTTTTCACAGGAATGGGCCTCTGTTGGGTCGTGCCACGTGTCGACGTATCATAGGCGCCTTCGGTCCCATGAGTGGATGACATTTGTCCCAACGGTGAGCCAACACGTGTTTCCTCCAGCCAATGATGATTTTACACGTGGAAAATCCCCATTAATCGGGGCTGTTAACGGGTTATCGGATCCAAAAACGGACCCGATAGCATAACGGCGAGCCGTTATGGTGGATGCCACGTGTCGGTCACCCTCGATGAAAGCACTTCTGTGACGCGCGATTTATCGTCATGGAAGTGGACACTTCCATGATGATAATATTGGTAATGTCATGGAACACTTCTATGACAGCACAAGTATGACTATATTGATTCTGTCATAAAATCGTCATGGATGTACATGCATGACAGAAAACGTGACCTACTGTGACAAACACGTATCATCACGGAAGTGTATTTTTTTGTAGTGCTCATATATACCCCATGTAGCCGCACCTAAGACGACCTGTCATCTCATGCTTGTAATACTCCTCCATCATAGTAATTGCGCCTTCGTGTGTCCGTGGTTTTATTCTGCAAGGGTTTCCACGTAAAAATTCATGTGCTCTTCTGTCTCGTTTATTCTCGTTTTATCTAACAAGGTGCTAGCTGATAGCACTTGCTAACTTAAGAACTCTACATACCTTTTATCTAATTAGAAGAGAGATTCTTACCAACTATTGAGACAAGTTTTAGATCTATGTCTCTAAAGTCACTACTAAACTTCATGCTGGTACTTTGCTGAAGAGTATACCTCCATAATTCTCCATCTAAGATAGTACTAAAGTTTATTGATGATGCTTAGTTTCAGTATATGCCTTACAAGCCATCCATTCAGAAATCCAAGGGGTTCAAGGCAGATTGAAAAGGAGCTGGAGTAGGCGATGGATTGAGGAAGGAGCTGGAGCAGAGGTGGAATCGCGGCTGCCCTACGTGCACTAAGAAGTTGAAAGAAATTATGAGGCTCCTGCCATCCGAACACTGTCGCGCTTTCTCCGTCTCTCTAGGTAAGCCCTCGGCAGCACCTCCCATACCCCCTCCATCTGAATTCAGCAGCATGCCATGACAGCGGTAGTCGACGTCTTCCTCATCCATGATAGTCCAGTTTTTTTTGCTTGTTACAACCCAGATCATACACAGTTCTGCCTTGTGGTGTGTGTGCTAATGTTCAAAATTGCATAAGAGCTCGGAGGACTGGAAAGAACATAATTTTTTTTTCAGTCACAAGTCTGCTCCCCATTGTTGATAGTGTCAAACTAAATGTGGTGCACAGGTGCGAGACAGAAAATTAGTGGAGATGCAAGATGAAAGATAGAACATGATGCTTCAAAACAGCATAATTATAAGGATTACAAACTTTCTTACGGAAATAAATACAATGGTGATAAATATATGTAATGTAATTGCATTTTTTTTCCTGGAATATGTAATTACATTAATAGCATCTGCTTTGGACTGTATTTTATATGCCATTTATATATAATGGTGGAACACAAAATTTACATAGAAAAGAATAGAGTGGCCATTGTATATCTTGCAAGTTTAGATATTTATCTAGGCTTACCTAAAGTATGTACAATGCATACTATGGAATCATACATCAAATATTCATGCTTGACTAAATATTCTGCAAGTTTTGTTTTCCGCTGCACGGTCAAGCAATGCCAACCTCTCGCCATTATGTGCGGTTATCTTGACATTTCATGGGTGCAACCGGAAGTCGCACAAGACTGTAGTTGTGTCATTCTAAGATTTGCTGATGTTGATGTTTCTTTTCAAGATTATAGTATTGTTTACAAATTTGGTCATTGGGGTATGTCCTCATTTCTTTTTCTATTGTTTGCAGATAATTTTCTTCAGTTCATTGAACTACCTGCTGAAACATGTGTATTGTTGCTCAATATATTGGGCATCAATCCACCTCACATGAGATCTCTGAATTTTCAACGCATATTGCATTTGCTAAATTATTTCCACCAAATAACTATGCATGGACTCACAAATGCATGCAATGCTTTCAAGTGTAGGTTAGTTCTTTACATAAGTTGTGCTATTCCACTTTCAAGTTGTTGGTCCTAGAAGTGTAATACTTGGTAGGTTAGCTGCAGAAGCGGAATGTATATGGCCTGAATTTATATTTCAGAGTGTATAAACTGATTCGGAGTATTTTTGACCCCTTGAATTCTGTAAAGTTTTGTTGATCGTTCTGTCCTGAAAGAATAGAAGCAATTCTTCTACGGGAGAGAATATAAACGTTATTTGCAAACAACATGCAACGTTATTAAGTTTCTTATTACCAATTTAAATATGGTCAGTAATACCACAACTGAAGTTTGTGAACATATCATTGTAAAAAGGTTGGTTGGATTGAGTTTTGTGTGGATTCTACAAGGGCCATTTCTATGGAATTACAAATTAGCTTTACATTTTTATGGCTGGGCTCATCTTCTTTGGATTGCCCATATTCAGACGGGTTTGTGTAACATCCCAATTTTCAATTTGGATGTTATTCATATAAATCCATGATTTATGCTTTTTTTGTTTCTTTATTTTAGTTGCTCTTTGATCCAAGAGACCTTACGCAACTCAAGCACCAATTTGAGAGGGTTGGAGGTTTCACAAAAATCCAATTTTGATTTATCAAAATTTGGTAATTAGATCAAATTGTTTTTCAAAATTCCTTTCCAATTATTTTAAAATAAAGAGAGCAGATAAAATGACTTCTTCAAATCAAGCAAAGAAATATTGGAAATTGAAATTTGAATTTTTGGAGAGTTTATTTGATTTTATTCGCTAGTTTATTTATTGGTTAGCGGAGTAATTACTACTATAATGTTTGTTTTCAATTTAGGCATTTAGGCCCAGAAAAAATGTTCACTAGGTCAATAATAAGGCCATATAGCTACGTGAATTTTTCTGGTATATTTTGTGGATTTTATTTATATTTATTTTAGCGTGTTTTTTTGTCTCTGAAAAATTGTTTAAAAAAAGTTCCCACCGAACTGGGTCGGCCCAGCACCCACCAGTCCGTGACCCAGTTCCACCCGGACTTCGAGTCCTCCACCGCCTCTCTGCCCCCTCCCGCGAGCCGCCTCACCCCTCCCCTCTTTGAATACCGGGGAACCCGGCCCCTTTCTCTCACCTCAAGCCGACGCCGCCGCCGCATTTTCCGTCGCCGTCGTCGCCTAGCCGCGCCGCCGCCTGCAGCCGCCGCAAGCCGCTACTGTCGTCGCCGCAAGCCCAGCCGCCGACCACCACCGCCGTCACCGGAGCCACCCCCATCGCCTTCGCCCGAAGTAGCTGCCGCCGCCGGATTTTGCCACCGCCGCCGTCAAAACCGCCGTTGACCGGTAAAAACCGATCTGATTCAATCCGTTTATTCGGTTTTTCCTTTTAGTTTGGTTTATTGTTTTAGTTAGTTTATTTAGCGAATGTTCGTTCGTTTAGTTTCTGTAACGAACGGATTCGTTAGATTAGGTTCTGTAGCAAACGTTTGTTCTGTAGATTTTTCTTTTTATATGAGTTTTTAGCCAGGGACCCATCCGTGAATATTTTCTTTGCAGATTAGCTCCTGATCTTTTAACCCTCGTAACTTTTTGCTCGTTTGTCCAAATTCGACGAAACCAACGCCAAAATATTCAGAGCGATCCCATTTATCTAGTAAACTAACTTGAACACGTTTTTTATAATTTAAAATATGATTTTAGTTCAGATTTGAATTTGATCTTGTTTTGTTCGTATCTCGAGTTTCATAGCTCCGTTTGAGTTGATCCTTTTTGCAAATCATAGCTAATCACTTGTGCTTTCTTTTAAGATATAATCCACATAAATATAATTATGGTAAAATTTGTTTCCTGTTTAGATTATTTATTTGCTTGTTTTCGAGTTCTTTGGATCTTTTCTTTGATTTCTCTTTGCATCGTTTGCTTGAGTGCTTATGTATGCTATTGTTTGTCTATGCTAGATTTTCCGGAGTGTGAAGCTTGTTACTATGAATCTCTAGATTTATTCGACCGTCAGCAAGGCAAGTTGCACTTTGATCATACTTTTCTATACCCAGTTTTTACTATGCATTAGTTTTGCCCCTCAAAGTTTTGCATGAGTAGGATTGGGAACATGTGGTTTTGTTGTAGTACTTCAGGTAGGAACCTATTACCTTTGATCACCCCGGGAATATACATTGTGCTCTTATATTGCTTAGCCATAGTTGTAGACGGGGATTGGTTCGTGATTCATGGAAGTTGTGAGAGATAATCATTTTCGACAACATTAAGGTGGCAACTTTAATACACATCTGAATGGATTGGTTGGGGCACCTGGAGAAACCAGTGCTTGACCATGGGAATCCTGAAGTACCCATGTGATTTTCCCTCGGTTCGCCACCCAGGCTCAAAGGGATCATATGATATTTCATACCTAGAAACTTCCGTGTGCAGACACAAGCCATTATGGGCTCTGGCATAGTTGAGTAAGTTGTGTGAGCTCTCGAAGAGGTGGACTAGCAGATGTAGGGGAAAGTAGGTGTACCGGTCTACCCAGAGTAGAGAGTAAGATCATGGATGCGGTTGAGTCTTGTGGGGAAAAGTGTGCAACCTCTGCAGAGTGTATAAACTAATCATGGTTAGCCGTTTACCCGATTATTTACAAATTGAGTATCTAGAAGTGGATATGTATGTTGATCTCGTCACTTTTTAATAAATGAATTGGTTTTAACGATGATACTTGGTTAATTTTGGGGTTTGAGTTGTTGGAACCTTCTCAATAATTGGTATAAACTTTGTAGTAAATAAAGACTTATTCCTTTGTTGTAGGGCAAAATTAGCTTTATGCAAAACATTTAACTTAGAGCCTCTACCAGCCAAATATGCATGTCATATAGTTTCCTGCATACATCTGCTCTATAGTGTAACTCTGCGAGCATAGTCCATGTGCTGACCTACCCGACTGCAACTTCTCATGTTGCAGACTTTACCGAAGAATAATAAGGTGTGCTAGGTCGTCGTCATGCACTTAGCTATGCCATTGGAGTTTGATGGACTCATTTATCATCGAAGCTTCCGCAGTTATTTTGTTTAGGTGGCCTTTAGCCATATTATTTGTGTAATAAATACTCTTTATGAGGATCTCGATGTAATAAGTGTGTGATTGAAATTCTATTATAATTCCTCGAGTACTGTGTGTCAGCATTACCGATCTAGGGATGACACTTAAGCATAGAGACTTCGGTCCATTGGGATCGTGGTCGCTACAAGATGGTGTCATAGCACACACTAACTGTGGGACGCGACCCCTAGAAAAGCCACAGGGTACTCTTCTCTACTCATTTCTAATCCTCCTCTATTTCTACTCTATAGATGTTGGACCCCAGGAACAAGTTCACTCAGCCGGATGATGACACCCTATTCAGAAGACACTTGAAAGAAGTTACAAAGTACCTGAACATCGGACTACCAAGCTTCACTGGAACCTTCACTGCAACTTTACCCGAAGAGGAGCGCTGGAGGATCAAAGTTCGTGTACCTGGGAGGACATTTGCACCAACAACCGAGCCCATCGAGTTTAGCTTGGATGCACCAACTTGGAGCTTGGGAAAGAGCATGGCAGCCCACATCACCTTTGGACGCATTTGTGAGGTGTACCACAAGGATCTTGAAGACACCATCTATCCGATATGTGGACGCCAAGACGAGCAATGGGAGATGATTCGTAATAGGAAGGATGGATCAATTGCAGCGTACATTCAGGAGATGGATCAGCACATTCGCCAATATGAGAACCAGATATGCGCTATCATGAAGAAGACAAAGAAGGTGATGAAGAGGAATATTGAGCTAGACGAGGAACTCAAGACAACACGTGATGGATATGAAGAAGAAATTGTGTGCTACTGGAGAAGCATGAAGATCTGAAGAAGAAGCTAGGAATACCCATGGTGAAACCAAAGCAAGAACCTGAAGTGGATTCCATTCGGAGGACTACATCATATTGGATGACACCGACATGGACAGTGAAGAAGATGATGACAGTGATGATGATTATGAAGACGAAGCTGGAGCTGGTAGTCTTCCACCGATCAAAACTTCTAGACGACCACCATGTTACTAGTAGTATTCTTCCAAGTAGTTAGAATCGATCGATTGGTAATCGTAGATTAGATCATTTGTGTGAATCTTGATTGATGTTGAGTGGTGTGAATTGAATGTATTTGCCTCATGTTCATATGGGTAGTGAAGTCTCTCATAGATCTTATTCTATTTTATTTTCTCACCACCTCTAACAAATCAGATGCCTCCGAGCCGTGACCCCAGATTCACTTTCCTGCCGGAGCTCACCAAGTTGATCCAACAGCAGAATGCCTTGATGTAGATGATGATCCAGAACCAAGACAACAACAACAATAACAACAACAACAACCCACCGCCACCACTCCCTGTTGACATTCTAGCCCGTTTTCTGAGGTTGAATCCACCGGTGTTTTCTAGCAGCACTGAGCCGATTGTTGTAGATGATTGGCTCCGCAAGATTGTGAGGGAGCTGACCACTACTGGATGCATGGATGCGGAGAGAGTGCGCTTTGCCGCACATCAGATTGATGGACCCGTAGCCTCTTGGTGGGAGAATTTCACCACTACTTACCCCATTGCTACAGTTACATGGGATCAATTTCTGTAGGCCTTCCAGATTGCACATGTTTTGGCTGGAGCTATGAGTTTCAAGAAGCGTGAGTTCCGCAACTTATGCCAAGGAAGTCGTAAAGTGGGGCACTATGTGGATGAGTTCAGCAAGTTAGCACGCGATGCCCTAGATGATGTGGCCACAGATGCCACGAAGCAGGAGAGGTTTCTTGAGGGACTCAATGATGAGCTGAGTATGCAGTTGATGGGGGCAACCTTCAACAATTACCAGGATCTGGTAGGCAGGGTCCTCATGATTGAAGGCAAGCAGCAACAGATAGATAACCACAAGAGGAAGTATGGACATGGGAAGTATAACTTTGGAGCTCAGCAGAAGCCTTGCTATTCCCCGTACTCGGGAGGACACACTCATCATAACCATGGAGGGCATAACCATGGAGGACATTCGCACAATGGAGGAAGTTCGCACAACCACAATGGCCCTAAGAATGGTAATGGGAATGGAGGAAGCAATAGTCAGAGACGTTCCAACCCCGCGACACCCGCCAAGAAGGATCTGAGTCACATTACTTGTTTCAAGTGCAGGAAGACCAGACACAATAGCATTGAATGTTCTAAAGCAAAGAATGGAAATGGCAATGGAAGTTCTGGAAAGAAGCGCAACCCTTTCACCAGAGGTCAGATAAAGCACGTTGGTGTGGAGGAGATTGAGGAGCAGCCCGCCGCAGTTGTCGATAAGTTTTTGATTAACGCATTTACAGCCCTTGTTCTTTTTTACATTGGTGCATCTCATTCATTCATATCAAGGGGATTTGTAGACAAGTTTAAGTTGCCAACTGTCGATGTACTAGAATAGGGGTACCCTAGTATCCCGAACTTGTGCACGGGCAGTCGCAGCGCCCCGCGGCAAGGCTTGCCGGGTGACCGCCAAGGTCCTCCGTGGCTCCTCTGGAACCATTCAAGAACAAAGTATTCAAGCCAAGGAGACAAGGCCCCGGCAAGAGGAGCTTGCCGGGAAGGCCAACCAAGGCATTTCAAGGAACTTGCCGCGACGCGCCGCGTGTCCCGGCAAGGCCCGGTGAGCGACAAGCTTCCGGGCCTGATAAGACAACGGCCGCGGCAAGGCGCTTGCCGCTGCAGGCGGCCACTCTGTGCCCACGCTCCAGCGCATCCACCAACGTGTCGCCCTGGGGGCCTTTCCAGGCACACGTGGCGGGAGGCTGTGCAGCCAGGGGTGCGCAGTGGCATGCGATGCTGACAAGATCGCCATCATGGCGAGCGGTGGCGCCCCTGACGGTCCTTTTTTGCACTGTTTGGGCGACACAGACGGGCATTTAATGCCCTTGTCCCCTGCCGTCAGGGTTAGGTAGGATACACTGTACAGGTAGCTGTACCAACCACCTCTCTTTTTACGCTTTTACCCTTCTCTGCGTTGCCACCTGTCGGTGACCCCTTGAGCATATAAAAGGAGGCCCATGCGCAATGTAGAGGGGGTTCGGTTCGGCTCAGTTCGAAGCCAAAGAACATAATACAATCAGACAAGCACCAGTAGGAGTATTATCTCTCCGGAGAGCTCCGAAGCTGGGTAAACTGCTCGTGTGCTTCGCCTCGATCCGCTCTTCGCGCGACCTCCAGCCCCCGCTGAACCGAAAGGGGCTCGGTCCGCCGGTCCCATAGGTGTTCGTGGATCAGTTTCCCCGACATCTTTGGCGCGCCAGGTAGGGGATGTCGAGGTTGTGTGAACCTGATCCGGCGTTCACACGAGCTAGATCTTCATTTTCTTCATCAACATGCCACCGAAGAAGAAGGCTTCGGAGGCAGCTATTCTGTCCACGTCGATCCCACCGCCACCGGAGCAAACGGGTGGTGGGGTAGACGCCGGCGGAAGGACGGACGTCGACGAGGAGGCTCACGACGCTGCCAGGTCCAAGGGCAAAGCGGCGCAGACCTCGACGTCCGTGCTTGTTCCGCGCCCATCTCAGGAGGCGCAGGACCGACAGCATCATGGTACTCGCAGTACCATACGTTTGTTGGGCCAAGATCAAGCTGGTGGATCCCGGGGCGCTCAAGACCAGCATGCACGCCAATGTGCTAGCACGAGCGAGACACGGTCGCCCGGACGGGATAATGCTCCTTCTAACATAGTTAGAAGTCCGAGCATATCCCGCTCCTCGCGCCGTCCGCCACTGCCGCCCGCCACTCCGGCAGAAGCTTTGGCGCGAGCTCAACTGCTCCTGGATTACCCTCCGACGTCGGACAAGATTGATGAATGGAGGGCCACCATTCAGAGTCTCATCGGCTATGCCAACGGCGACACTCCACGGCAGCCGAGCACGTCGCTACCACGGCAGGGTTGCCAGGCGCGAGCCGGTGGCGACGAAACTGGTGGGGGTGCAAGCAACATGCAATCTCCACCCCAAAGGCCAAGATCACCGACTCGCCGGATCCACCTCGACAGTGACTCCACCGCATCGTCGGATCCAGGAGCTCGTCACGATCAGCGCCAAGTTCTTCATGATCGACAACAAGAAGATGCTCGTACTCGCATCGAGCGCCGAAGAGAAGCGTGACGACAATCCGACAAGCGCGCTGGGCCCTCTGTTGACATGCATGTGCCAGGGGAACCAGGCGACTTGCCGTACGCGGTAGGTTGCCCTGCGTTCACTCGTGAGCTGCGGCAAGTCCAGTGGCCCAGCACGAAGAACTTCAAGCCAGACGTACCGGAGAAGTACGACGGCAAGACGCATCCGTCGGAGTTCCTCAGCATCTACACCATTATGGTGCAAGCTGCGGGAGGGCGGGACGACAAGATCCTTGCCAACTACTTCCCGCTGGTGCTCAAGCCCAACGTCAGATCCTGGCTCATGCACTTGTCGGACAACTCCATATCCTCTTGGGCCGACCTATGCCATCAGTTTGTCGGCGCCTTCACAGGCGGCCACAAGCCTCATGGCCAAGAGAGTGACCTTCATCTGCTCGCCCAGAAGGAAGGAGAGCCCCTGCGCAAGTACATTCAAAGATTCAGCAGCGTACAGCACAACATCCCAGATGTCCACACTGCCGCGGTAATCAGTGCGTTCCACCAGAACGTGCGGAATCGCAGGATGTGAGAGGAGATGGTGATGTGCAAGATCAGGGACGTCAGTGAGTTATATGCACTGGCCGACAAGTGTGCGCATGCTGAGGAAGGGAGGAGACTCGCCGGAGATAATGTAGGAGCAGGAGGATCTGACAGTGAAGATGCTGCCCCGGCAAGGAAACACCGGCGGCGGAACAACAGGAAGAAGAAAGGCAAAGAGGTGCTAGTCGTTGAGCAGTCCGGCAAGAAGCCCAAAGCTGGTAGCTCGGGCAAGGAGGTTGCCGCAGAGGCTGTGGCGGTCGCCGACAAGTAGGACGGCACCAACAAGCAGTACTGCAAGATCCACCGCACCAAGGGCCATGACCTCCAGAGGTGCAAGAAGGTCGAGCAGCTTGTTGAGCAGCAAAAGGCTGAATACGAGCGGCGCGACAAGGAGAAAGCCCAGGAAGGTGCTGGAGGAGCTAGCAAGAAACGTCCCGGCCGAGGAGGACGCCGCGGCAAGGCCAAGAAGCGGCAAGGAGACAGACCTCCCCGCGGCCGCGACAAGGATGAAGATGACGACGGCGATGAGGATATGGATGAAGATGAGACCGATGAGCAGGAGTTCCAGAAAGCCACAGAGGTCCTGTGCGTTGACGGCGGTGCTTCTCTGCATACTTCGCACCGCCAGCTCAAGCAGTGGGTGCGGGAAGTTAATGCAGCAGAACCACCCGTCGAGTCACGCAAGCCTCTGAAATGGTCCAGCACGCCTATCATCTTTGATATTGAGGACCACCCTGATCGCATAACTGCGGTCGGGTGCTTGCCGATGTTGGTTTCACCAACTATCCGCAACCTCAAGGTCACTAAGATGTTAGTTGACAGCAGGGTCGGCTTGAACCTGATCTCCTCCGCGGTGCTCCAGAAACTCCAGATCCCTGACAGCGAGCTCGAAGAGACCGGCACGTTCCAAGGAATCAACCCGGGAAGGAGCAAGCCGAAGGGAAAGATCACGTTGCCGGTAACATTTGGCAGCGAGTTGAACTTCAGGACTGAGAGGGTCACTTTTGACGTTGCTGACTTCCCATTGCCTTACAATGGGATACTTGGCCGTCCAGCGCTCGCCAAGTTCATGGCAGCCTCTCACTATGCATACAAGGTACTGAAGATGCCGGGCCCGATAAGTGTCATCTTTGTCCCTGGCGACAAGAAGGATGCCCTTATCTGCGCCGACAAGATCTACCGGGAAGCAGCAGCCGCAACAGATCGCAAGTCACTTGCTGCTGAAGCACCCGGGGGGAAGAAGAAGACCAAGTCCGGCAAGAGCTCTGATGCCCACTCCGGCAAGCGCACCTCTTCGAAGTGCTGCGCCACCATTGAGGACGCACCATCGAGCTCCACCGGCAAGTGTAAGAAGGCAATGGCAGCTCCACCTGAGACCAAGAAGGTGTCTGCCAAGGAGGACGGCACTGGTGGTACTTTCACCATCAGTGCCACTCTCGACCCTAAATAGGAAAGCGCGCTCGTTGCTTTCCTGCGGGCGAATGTCGACGTGTTTGCGTGGCAACCGTCTGACATCCCCGGTGTTCCCAGGAAAGTAATTGAGCACCACCTGGCCGTACGTCCTCATGCGCGGCCCGTCAAGCAGAAAGTCAGGAAGCAGGCAGTGGAGCGCCAAGAATTCATTGCAGAAGAAATCAAGAAATTGGAAGCAGCAGGCCTTGTCAGAGGAGTGCTCCATCCCACGTGGTTGGCCAATCCTGTTGTCGTGCGCAAGGCTAACGGGAAATGGAGGCTTTGTATCGACTTTACTGATGTCAATAAAGCTTGTCCCAAAGACCCATTTCCCTTGCCGCGTATTGACCAGATTGTTGACTCCATGGCCGGATGTGACTTGCTTTCATTTCTTGATGCATACTCAGGATACCATTAGATCTTCATGGCAGAAGAGGATGAGGAGAAGACCGCATTCATCACCCTGTGTGGCACGTACTGTTTCGTACGGATGCCTTTCGGTTTAAAGAGTGCTGGTTCAACATTTGCAAAGGTAGTCCACCACGCCTTTGAGCCTCAGATGCACAGAAATGTGGAAGCCTACATGGATGACATAGTGGTCAAGAGCAAGGACAGGGCGACCCTGATTCAAGATTTAGAAGAAACATTTGCAAATCTGCGCAAGATCAACCTCAAGCTTAACCCCGAGAAGTGCGTGTTTGGAGTCCCCTCCGGCAAGCTTCTCGGGTTCTTTGTGTCTCAGCGGGGAATTGAAGCCAATCCCGACAAGATCAAGGCCATTGAGCAGATTGAAGAACCAAAGCGCGTCAAGGATGTATGAAGGCTTGCCGGTTGCGTGGCTGATCTCAGCAGGTTTATCTCTAGATCTGCTGAGCGCGCCCTGCCGTTTTTCAAAATCTTGAAAAAGGTAGGTCCAATGAAATGGACCCCGGAAGCGGAAGCTGTGCTGCAGGACTGGAAGAGATACCTGTCCTCCACTCCAACACTTGTCGCACCTAAACCACAAGAGAAGTTGCTGCTGTATATAGTGGCAACCAATCAAGTGGTTAGTGCTGCATTAGTGGCGGAGAGGGAGGCGGATGATGAGCCAGCAACCACGGCAGATGCATCCAGCGACAAGCAGGCGGCTTCGCCGACAAGCTCTGGTCCCGACAAAGAT
This sequence comes from Triticum aestivum, assembly GCF_018294505.1. Taxonomy (NCBI): domain Eukaryota; kingdom Viridiplantae; phylum Streptophyta; class Magnoliopsida; order Poales; family Poaceae; genus Triticum; species Triticum aestivum. The sequence continues at coordinate 369,801,428 of NC_057810.1, read as the reverse complement.
GGATCTGCGCAGGAGCATGAGAAGATGCAGAAGAGAATGGTGCAGCGCCCAATTTACTTTGTCAGTTCCCTTCTGCAGGGGGCTAGGTCAAGGTACTCTGGTGTGCAGAAATTGCTTTTCGGCCTCCTCATGGCCTCGAGAAAGCTGCGCCATTACTTCCAAGCACATGAGATCACAGTCGTCACTCGTTTTCCGCTGAAGAGGATACTGCAAAATCCAGAAGCGGCGAGGCGCGAGGTGGCGACGCCGGGACCCAGCGGCGGGCGGCAGCGGGCGGCACGCGGGCCGGGAGGGCCCCGGACGGGCTCGCGGGCCCGCGCGGTGGAGATGGCGGCGGGGGCAACGTGGCAAGCCACGATTTCCTGCGGGTGCGGGCGGACATGTCCGGGCGACGGGTGGACGTGTCCGTCGGCGGGAGGAGGAAGAAGGCTAGGGTTTCATCCGCGAAAATTTCGGGGGAGGCACATATTTATAGGTAGAGGGAGCTAGGAGAGTCCAAATGAGGTGCGGTTTTCGCCCAAACGATCGTGATCGAACGCCCGAGAGCATGGAGGGGGTTTGGATGAGTTATTGGGCCACTTTGGAGGGGTGTTGGGCTGCACACAAAAGAGGGCTTTACGGTTCCCCGGTTAACCGTTGGAGTATCAAACGGACTCCAAATGGCACGAAACTTGACAGGCGGTCTACCGGTGGTGTACCAAGGCCGCTTGGCAAACCTCGGGCCATTCCGAGAATGTTTAACACCCGCACACGAAAAGAGGCAAAAGGGGGCGCCGGGGAACATAGGCGTGTCAGATCGCAAAATGGACAACGGGGAAAAAGCTTGGATGCAAGAGACGAACACGTATGCAAAATGAGATGCACATGGTGACATGGAAAAATGCAACACGCAAGAAAAAGACCTAGTAATGATTGCGAATAACTGGGTGACACCTGGCGCATCGAATCCGGGGCGTTACAGTGTGTCCCCACTTCAAGGAGTTAAGCTATTTGGAGCCAAAGGAAAGCTACCACCATGATTTGTGGGACCATACAGAGTTTTGGAGCGTATGGGAGAAGTTGCCTACAAGTTGGAATTACCCAAAGGTTTGTCAGGAGTTCACGATGTGTTTCATGTTTCCAAGTGGAAGAAGTGCCATGCTTAGATGTCTGAGATTTCTCTGAGAGATACAGTGCCACTCGAAGCAATTCAGTTGGATTGTGATATGACATATGAGGAGAAACCCGTTAAGATTCTTGAGTTTTCCGGTCGAGTTACTCACAACAGAGTCATCAAGTTTTGCAAAGTTCAGTGAGCCACCATACCGAGGAGGAAGCAACCTAGGAGCACGAAGAAGACCTCGCAAGGACCACCCACACTTTTTTGCTAACCAACCTGAAACTCGAGGGTGAGATTCATCTCAAGGAGGGTAGGTTTGTAACATCCCAATTTTCAATTTGGATGGTATTCATAGATCATTCATATGCATCCATGATTTATGCATTTCTGTTACTTGGTTTTAGTTGCATTTTGATCCAAGAGGCCTTAAGCAACTCATGGACCAATTTGAGAGGGTTGGGGCTTTCACAAAAATCCAATTTCAACTTATCAAAATTTGGTAATTGGATCAAATTGTTTTTCAAAATTATTTTCCAATTATTTTATAATAAAGAGAGAAGATAAAATGACATCTTTAAATTCAGCAAAGAAATGTTGGAAATTGAATTTTGAATTTTTGGAGAGTTTATTTAATTTTATTCGCTAGTTTATTTATTAGTTAGCAGAGTAATTAGTACTGTAATGTTTGTTTTTAGTTTAGGCATTTAGGCCGAGAAAACATGTTCACTAGGTCAATAATACGGCCATATAGCTACGTGATTTTTTCTGGTATTTTTTTATGATTTTATTTATATTTATTTTAGTGTGTTCTTTTTGTCTCTGAAAAATTGTTTTAAAAAAAGTTCCCGCCGAACTGGGTCGGCCCAGCACCCGCCAGGCCGCGGCCCGGCTCCTCCCCCGCCACGACCCCGCCGCCGCCAGAGTCCACCCGGACTCCGAGTCCGCCGTCGCCTCTCTACCCCCTCCCGCAAGCCGCCTCACCCCACTCCCCTCCTTAAATACCAGGGAAACCGCCCCCCTCCTCGCACCTCAAGTCGACGCCGTCGCCGCACTTTCTGCCGCCGTCGCCCGCAGCCGCCCATGCTGCCGCAAGCCGCTGTCATCGTCACCGCAAGCCCCGCGTCCGACCACCGTCGCCGTCGCCGAAGCCTCCGCCTTCGCCCTCTCCCGAAGTAGCCACTGTCGTCGGAGTTCGTCGTCGACGCCGTCGAAACCGCCGTAGACCGGTAAAAACCGATCCGATCTGTTTTTTTTGGTTTTTCCTTTTAATTCGGTTTATTAGTTTAGTTAATTTATTTAGCGAACGTTCATTCGTTTAGTTTTTTTTTACGAACGAATTCCTTAGATTAGGCTCTGTAGTGAATGTTCGTTCTGTAGATTTTTCTTTTTATTTTAGTTCTCGGCCAGGGGCCCATCCGCAAATATTTTCTTCGCAGATTAGCCCCTGATCTTTAAACCCTCGTAATTTTTTGCTCGTTTGTCCAAATTCGACGAAACCAATGCCAAAATCTTCAAAGCAATCCCATATATCTGGTAAACTAACTTGAACATTTTTTTGATAATTTAAAATTTGAGTTTAGTTCAGATTTGAATTTGATCTTGTTTTGTTCGTATCTTGAGTTTCGTAGCTCCGTTTGAGTTGATTCTTTTGGCAAATCATAGCTAATCACTTGTACCTTTTGTTAAGATCTAATCCACATAAATATAATGATGTTAAAGTATGTTTTCTGTTTAGAGTAGTTACTTGCTTTTTTTTGAGTTCTTTGGATCTTTTCTTTGATTTCTCTATGCATCGTTTGCTTGAGTGCTTATGTATGCTATTGTTTGTCTACGCTAGATTTTATGGAGTGCGGAGCTTGTTACTATGAATCTCTAGAGTATTCTGATCGTCTGCAAGGCAAGTTACACTTTGATCATACTTTTCTATACCCAGTTTTTACTATGCGAGAAGAGCAGATCAAATACTACTAGAGATCCAAAGCTGATTTCGTCTTGATGGGTGATAGTATACAAGATACTTCCAATTGGTTGCCAATAGGAAGAATAGGAAAAAAATGTATTTACAGTTGATGTCTGCTAGAACTACGTCGGTATTTCCCCAAAGAGGAAGGGATCATGCAGTATAGCGACGGTGGGTATTTCCATCGGTGATGAGACCAAGGTTATCGAACCAGTAGGATAGCCTCCTCACACCACGTAAACAACACCTGCACACAATTAACAAATACTCGCATCCAGACGTGTTAAAGGGGTTGTCAATCCCTTTTGGGTACGGCGCCTCAAGATAGGCAAATAACGTGAGGTAAAAGTGGTAGATAGGATAAATAGATCACAGAACAAATAAATTGCAGCAAGGTATTTTTATATTTTTGGTTTAATAGATCTGAAAATAAATGCAAGGGAAAATTGATCGCAAAGGCAATTATGATGAAAAGAGAATAGTGGCTTCTCTCGAGAAAAATAGCAAACAGTGGGAAAACAATTATTGTTGGGCAATTGATAGAACTTCAAATAATCATGACGATATCTAGGCAATCATTATTATATAGGCATCACATCCAAGATTAGTAGACCGACTCCTACCTGCATCGACTACTATTACTCCACACATTGACCGCTATCCAGCATGCATCTAGTGTATTAAGTTCATGGAAAAATGAGGTAATGCAATAAGAATGATGACATGATGTAGACAAGATCCATCTATATATTTGCTTAGATATAGATCCCATCTTGTTATCCTTAGTAGCAACGATACATACATGTCAGTTCCCCTTCTGTCACTGGGATCAAGCACCGTAAGATCGAACCCACTACAAAGCACCTCTTCCCATTGCAAGATAAATAGATCAAGTTGTCCAAACAAAACCCAAATATTGGAGAAGAAATACTAGTCTATAAGCAATCATGCATATAAGAGACCAAAGAAGACTCGACTAACTTTCATGAATAAAAACATAGATCTGATCATAAAGTCAAAGTTCATCGGATCCCAACAAACACACTGCAAAAAGGCTTACATCATATGGATCGCCAAGAGACCATTGTATTGATAATCAAGAGAGAGAGGAAGCCATCTAGCGACTAACTATGGACCCGTAGGTCTACAAAGAACTACTCACGCATCATCGGAGAGGCACCAATGGAAGAGGTGAACCCCTCCGCGATGGTGTCTATATTGAATCCGGTGGTTCTGGACTCTGGGCGGCTGGAATTGATTTTCGTTGACTCCCCTAGGGTTTCTGGAATATTGGGGTATTTATAGAGCAAAGAGGCGGTTCAAGGGGCACCCGAGGTGGACGCAACCCACCTGGGCGCGCCTGGGGTGGGTGCCGCCCTCCACGAGGCACCCCCGCTTCCTTGGCCCACTAGATGTCTTCTAGCCCAAAAAAGTCCTCAAAAAGTTACGCTGTGTATGGACTCCATTTGATATTTATTTCCTACGATGTAAAAAACATGCAGTAAACAACAACTGGCACTGGGCACAATGTCAATAGGTTAGTACCAAAAAAGGATATAAAATGATTGTAAAACATCCGAGAATCATAATATAACAGCATGGAACAGTCAAAAATTATAGATATGTTGGAGACGTATCAGCATCCCAAAGCTTAATTCCTACTCGTCCTCGAGTAGGTAAATGATAAAAACAGAATTTTTGATGTGGAATGCTGCCTAACATGTTCATCACATTTCTTTTCTTTATAGCATGGACATATGGACTTTTATATGATTCAAAGCAATAGTCTAGTTTTGACATGAAGGCTTTAATACTCAAGCACAACAAGAAACCATTTCTTTCAAAATATCAATACTAAAGCAACTTATCCCTATCCCATCATGCTCAATCATTGATCCATTCATGAAACACACTTGAATATTAGTTACACCCAATGCTCACATACGATCATACTGCCCCTTAGTTGCTACTTTATAAGAGAAGATGGAGACGCAAATTCAAAATAAAAATTGCATAAGTAAAAGACCCTTGGCGGAGGGAAGTAGGGATTTGTAGAGGTACTAGAGCTCAAAGCTTAAATTGAGAGATAAAAATATTTTTGAGAGGCATACTTTTCCCACCAACGAAAACGACTTAGAGATCTCAACACCTTACATGCTAGATACATAATAGGTAGTTGATCACGATTGCCCTCCATACCAACACTTTCCAAGGAATTTATTATTTGACAACATAAAGTAAATTCATTTTTCATTTTGGGATTGGGCATCTCTAATACCTTGGTCGTACTCTCGTGCAATGACAAGTGAATAAACACTCATCGTGAGAATAACACATCTAGCATGGAAAATATTGGTCACCCTTCACCGCCTCGCAAGCGGTAGAGCACACAAAAGAGAAATTTATTTTGAAAATTAGAGATGGCACATGCAAATGTGCTTAATAGAACGGAATAGAAATACTGCATATAGTTAGGTATAGTGGACTCATATGGCAAAACTTGTTTAAGGGGTTTTGGATGCAGAAGTCGTGATCATACTTAGTGAAAAATGAAGGCTAGCAAAGAGATTGAGAAGCGACCAACCAAAAAGCAAAAAATCTCGCACCCAAGCATTAAGCATAAGTAAAACCGAATAATGCACCATAAGTAGGATATAAATTTCATTGCATAACTATTGACTTTCGTGCTTGCATAGGGAATCACAAACCTTAACATCAATATTCTTACTAAAGCACAATTACTCATCAACATAACTCACATATCATATCATCATATCTCAAAACCATACTAAGAATCAAGTTTATTTTGTCCAATGATCCTCATTAAAGTTTTTATTATATCCTCCATGGATATCTATCACTTCGAGACTATTTTCATATGTTTCTTTGGATAAGCTCAAACAAATATAAATGAAGATCATGAGCATAATGTTTTCTTTCTCTAAAATAATCTAAGTGAAGCAAGAGAGAATTTCTTAAAAAATTTACTAACTCCCAAATAAATCTAAGTGAAGCATGAGATCATTTCTTCAAAAATAACAAAGCACATTGTGCTCAAAAAGATATAAGTGAAGCACTAGAGCAAATCCATGGCTCCAAAAATTGAAGCATAGGAGCAAGCATAGCATAATTATTGGCTCTCTGAAAAAGGTGTGTCCAGAAAGGATTCAACACTTAAGACAAAAAGAAAAAAAAGCAAAGACTCATATCATACAAACACTACAAGCAAAACTCATAGTATATGTGACGAATAAAAATATAGTTTCAAGTAAAATACCGATGGTTGTTAGAAGGAAGCGGGGATGCCACTCGGGGGCATCCCCAAGCTTAGTTGCTTGCTACTTCTTTGAATATTATCTTGGGGTGCCTCGGGCATCCCCAAGATTAGCCTTTTGCTAATCCTTATTCCTTCGTCCATCGTAAGATAACCCAAAACATGAAAACTTCAATCACACAAAACTCAAACAAAACCTTCGTGAGATCCGTTAGTGCAAGAAAGCAAACCACTACTATAAGTAATGTATAAAACCTATTCTTATTTTGTTTTTGCATTATATCTACTGTACTCCAACTTTTCTATGGCAAAAACTCATCAAAGAAAACCACAGAATCATCAAAACAAGCACACAACGCAAAGAAAACAGAATCTGTCAAAAACAGAACAATCTGTAGCAATCTCAATATTTAGAATACTTCTGTAACTCAAAAATTCTGAAATAAATTGGTGGACGTGAGGAATTTGTCTATTAATACTCTTCTAGAATAATCAGCTCAAAAGCACTATTATGTAAAAAATAACAAATAATCTCGTGAGAGCAAAAGTTTCTGTTTTTCAGCCAGATCAAATCAACTTTCACCCAAATATTCCCAAAGGCCTTGCTTGGCATAAACACTAATTAAAACACAAAAAACACAATAATAAAAGTACCATAATTGTGCTAACACACAATAACAGAAAACAAAAAGCAAAAATAAATTTTATTCATTGGGTTGCCTCCCAACAAGCGCTATCATTTTACGGCCCTAGCTAGACATAACGTGTAGGATCTAAGTGTTGTGATCTTTGGTTCTAGATCCATAAGATGCCCTCATAATTGATTCATATGATGGACTAATTCTTGTTCTAGGGAAGTGTTTCAATCCCTTCCTTAGTGGAAATTGAAATTTAATACTGCCTTCTTTCATATCAATCGTGGCACCAATAGTATGTAAAAACGGTCTACCATGTATAATTGGACAAGACGGATTACAATCAATATCAAGAACAATAAAATCTATGAGCACATAATTCCTATTTGCAAGAATATTAACATCATTAATTCTTCCCATAGGATTTTTAATAGTAGAATCCGCTAAGTGCAAATTTAGAGAACATTCTTCAATATCAGTAAGACTAAGCACATCACATAAAGATTTCAGAATTGTACAAACTCTAGCACCCAAGTCACATAAAGAAAAACACCCATAATTTTTAATCTTGACTTTGATAGTATGTTCCCATTCATCATGTAATTTTCTAGGAATTTAGATCTCTAATTCCAACTTTTCTTTTAAGGTTCCATCATAGCATGAACAATATGTTTAGTAAAAGATTTATTTTGTTCATAAGCACGGGGTGAATTTATCATGGATTCCAACAAAGAAATACAATCAATCGAAGAGCAATTATCATAATTAATGTCTTTGTAATCCAAAAGAGTTGGCACATCACTAGTTAAAGTTTTTACCTCTCCAAACCCACTTTTATCAATTTTCTCAACACGATTTTCACCCTCCAAATTATTGGGACGCCTTCTAGCTAAAGTTGACTCTTCTTCAGTCCCTTTTTCATCAATCTTATATTTACTAAACGAAGAATCAATAGAAGAAACACCAATCATTTTAAGATCTTCATCACTTTTATGATAATAATCACTAGAAAACGCTCTTTCTAAAAATTCTCTTTTAGCTCTAAGCATAGCGGCTCTTTTTTTACTTTCATCCCTAGAAACATAAAGAGCTTTAATTGATTCTACAACTTTTAGGCACAATAATTTTCATCTTGAGAGTTTCTACATCATGTGAAATTCTATCAACACTTCTAGACAAATCATTATTCAACTTTTATTGTATCAAAGTGTTGAAAGTTTTTTGTGTATTTATAAATTCTAATATTGCTCTCAAGATCAGAGGTATTTTTATTAATATTATAGGTGGTATTACCATATGAATTAGCATAATTATTACAGGAATTACTAGGAAAAGGCCTAGGATTAAAATTATCGCTATAAGAATTGTTATTGAAATTGTTTTGCGAGACAAAATTCACATCTATGGCATCACTATTTTTCTCAATCAAACTTGAAAAAGGCACATTATTAAAATCAATAGGAGCACTTTTGTTAGCAACCAACTTCATAAGAATATCAACTTTGTCACTCAAAAAATTTATTTCTTCTACTGAATTGACTTTTTTACTAGTAGGAGCTCTTTCGGTATGCCATTGCGAGTAATTTGCCATAATATTATCTAGCAATTTAGTAGCTTCACCCAAAGTAATTTCCATAGAAGTACCCCCCGCGGCAGAATCTAAAAGATTACGAGAAACAAAATACAATCCCGCATAAAAAAATTCTATGACCATCCAAAGATGTAACCCATTAGTTGGGCAATTCCTTATCATCAATTTCATCCTTCCCCAATATTGTGAAACATACTCATGTTCAAGTTGCTTGAAATTCATGATCTGGATTCTAAGGGAAATAATTTTTGCGGGAGAAAAATACATAGCAATAAAAGCATCTTTGCACCTATTCAAAGAATCAATACCATTGTGAGGCAAAGAAGAAAACCAAACTTTTGCATGATCTCACAAAGAAAACAGAAATAATTTCAACTTCAGAACATCATTGTCCACATATTTTTTTACTTTGCATATCGCGTAATTCCACGAATGTGTTAAGATGGGACACGACATCCTCATTAGGAGTACTGGCAAATTGATCTTTCATGACAAGATTCAGCAAAGTCGTATTTATCACAAGACTCCGCACTAGTGGCAGGAGGAGTAATCAGAGTTCTAATAAAACCATTGTTCTTGGTATTTGAGAAATCACACAACTTGGTGTTCTCTTGAGTCATGATGAATATGCAACAAGATTGCACGCGAACACAGATCTGACGAGAAAACGGCGAATGAAAAAGAGCCTGAATAAAACGGCAAAGTTTTTGTGAAGCGGGGGAGAGGAAAACAAGAGGCAAATGGGAAATAATGTAAATTGCAAGGAAATGAGATTTGTGATTAGGAACCTGGTTGATGTTGAAGATCCTCCCCAGTAACAGCGCCAGAAATTCGTTTTGATGTCTGCTAGAACTACGTTGGTATTTCCCCAAAGAGGAAGGGATGATGCAGTGTAGCGATGGTCGGTATTTCCCTCTGTGATGAGACCAAGGTTATTGAACTAGTAGGAGAGCCTCCTCACACCACGTAAACAGCACCTGCACACAAATAACAAATAGTCGCAACCCGACGTGTTAAAGGGGTTGTCAATCCCTTTCGGGTACGGCGCCTCAAGATAGGCAAATAACATGAGGTAAAAGTGGTAGATAGGATAAATAGATCGTGGAACAAATAAATTACAGCAAGGTATTTTTGTATTTTTGGTTTAATAGATATGAAAATAAATTCAAGGGAAAGTAGATCGCAAAGGCAATTATGATGAAAAGAGACCTGGGGGTCATAGGTTTCACTAGTGGCTTCTCTCGAGAAAAATAGCAAACGGTGGGAAAACAATTACTATTGGGCAATTGATAGAACTTCAAATAATCATGATGACATCCAGGCAATGTTCATTATATAAGCATCACGTCCAAGATTCGTAGACCGACTCCTGCCTGCATCTACTACTATTACTCCATGCATCGACCGCTATCCAGCCTGCATATGGTGTATTAAGTTCATGGAAAAATAGAGTAATGCAATAAGAATGATGACATGATGTAGACAAAATCCATTTATCTATTTTCTTAGATATAGATCCCATCTTGTTATCCTTAGTAGCAACGATACATACGTGTCGGTTCCCTTCTCTCACTGGGATCAAGCACCGTAAGATCGAACCCACTACAAAGCACCTCTTCCCATTACAAGATAAATAGATCAAGTTGGCCAAAGAAAACCAAAATATAGGAGAAGAAATACAAGGCTATAAGCAATCATGCATATAAGAGATCAAAGAAGACTCTAACAACTTTCATGGATAAAAACATAGATCTAATCATAAACTCAAAGTTCATTGGATCCCAACAAACACACTGCAAAAAAGGCTTACATCATATGGATCTCCAAGAGACCATTGAATTGATAATCAAGAGAGAGAGGAAGCCATCTAGCTACTAACTACGGACCCATAGGTCTACAAAGAACTACTCACGCTTCATCGGAGATGCACCAATGGATGTGGTGAACCCCTCCGTGAAGGTGTCTCGATTGGATCTAGTGGTTCTGGACTCTGTGGCGGATGGAACTGATTTTCGTCGACTCCTCTAGGGTTTCTAGAATATTGGGGTATTTATAGAGCAAAGAGGCGGTTCAGGGGGAACCCGAGCTGGGCAGAACCCACCTTGGCGCGCCTGGGCCCCTAGGCGTGCCCTGGTGGGTGCTGCCTCCTCGAGGCACCCCCAGGTGCTTTCTTGGCCCACTGGATGTATTCTGGCCCAAAAAAATCCTCAAAAAGTTTCACTGCGTTTGGACTCCGTTTGATATTGATTTCCTGCGATGTAAAAACATGTAGAAAACAGCAACTGGCAATGGGAACTATTTCAATAGGTTAGTACAAAAATGATATAAAATGACTATAAAATGATTGTAAAACATCCAAGAATGATAATATAATAGCATGGAACAATCAAAAGTTGTAGATACATTGGAGTCATATCAATAGTCCCCAAGAAGATGTGGGGCGGATCGAAGGTCAAGACGAGCTCAAAAAGTATATTACCAAATACTAGAAATCTTTGTTCGGAGCATCAGTTGAAGGGAACTTCACCCTTGACGAGACCGAAATGGATGATATTCCACAAGTCATGGCAAAAGAAAAGGATATCCTAAAGGCACCATTCTCAGAAGAGGAGGTTAGAGCGGCAGTGTTCCAAATGTAACATAACAAAGCTCTTGGCCGAGACGGTTTCCACGCAGAATTCTATCTGAATTTCTGGGATATCATCAAGACTGACCTTTTGGATATTTCAATTTTCTTCATGCCGGTCAACTAGACTTATTCAGACTCAATTTTGGCGAGATTGTCTTGTTGCCAAAGATTAAGTAGGCCGAACGGATCCAACAGTTCGGGCTCCTTAATGTTAGCTTCAAGATTTTCACCAAAGTGGCAACAAATAAGTTAAACTTGGTAGATGTTGATACGTCTCCAAGGTATCTATAATTTTTTATTGTTCCATGCTGTTATATTATCAATGTTGGATGTTTTATATTCATTTACTAGCAGTATTATACCATTTTTTGGACTAACCTATTGACATAGTGCCCAGCGCTAGTTGCCTTTTTTGCTTATTTTTTACATTGCAGAATATCAATACCAAACGAAGTCCAAATGCCATGAAACTTTTTGGAGATTCTTTTCTGCCCAGAAGACACCCGTGAGCACACGGGAGGAGGCCCGTGGGGGGCCCAGGTATGCCCTGGTGGGTAGTTGAGCCCACAGGCACCCTCTCGACCGACTTCCACCTCTATAAATACTCTAAAATCGCAAAAACCGTAGGGAAGTCGAGGAAACACAGTTTCCACTGCCGCAAGTTCCAGAACCACGAGATCCTATCTAGAGGCCTTTTTCGGCACTCTGCCGGAGGGGGCAACAATCACGGAGGGGTTCTTCATCATCCTTGTTACCCCTCTGATGATGCGTGAGTAGTTTAACACAGACCTACGGGTTCGTAGCTTGTAGCTAGATGGCTTTTTCTCTCCTTTTGATCTTCAATACAATGTTCTCCTTGATGTTCTTGGAGATCTATTTGATGTACTAACTTTTTGCTATGTGTTTGTTGGGATCCGATGAATTGTGGGTTTATGATCAGTTCTATCCATGAATAATATTTGAGTCTCTGTTAAACTGTTATATGCATGATTGTTATAGCCTTGTATTTCTTCTCAGAAATTTTGGTTTGGTTTGGCCAACTAGATTGATTATTCTTCCCATGGGAAGAGGTGATTTGTGATGGGCTCGATCTTGCGGAGCTCAATCTCAGTGATAGAAACAGACATGACACGCATGTATCATTGCTATTAAGGACAACAAGATGGGGTTTATTACTACATGAATAGATCTTGTCTACATCATGTCATCGTTCTTATTGCATTTTCCGTTTTTCTATGAACTTAATACACTAGATGCATGTTGGATAGCGTTTGATATGTGGAGTAAGAATAGTAGATGCAGAATCATTTCTGTCTACTAATCTTGGACGTGATGCCTATATACATGATCATTGCCTTGGATATCGTCATGATTATTTGTTTACCCACTGTATACTATTTTCTTGAGAGAAGCCTCTAGTGAAAAGTATGACCCTCGGGTCTATTTTCCTATCATATTTAACCACAAATACCTTGCTGCTATTTTTCTTTATTATTTTATTTTGTGTTCTTTCTATATCTGTTTACCAAAACCTATACAATTTAATCTATCTCAATACCGTGGAGGGATTGACAACCCCTCTTACGCATTGGGTTGCAAGTTTTTGTTGTTTTTTGCAGGTGTTGTTTACATAGTGTTGCTTGGTTCTCCTACTGGATTGATAACCTTGGTTCTGTAACTGATGGAAATACTTACCTTTGTTGTGCTACATCATCCTCTCCTCTTCGGGGACGCAGATACAAGCAATCAGGAAAAAATTCTGGCGCCGTTGCCAGGGAGGATCAAATCAATATAGTCTTCTGTCAAGTTGCCAATTTCTGGCGCTATTGTCATGGAGACATCATCAACATCTATCAGGTACCTACGTATAAAATCTCATCTCCTTTAGAATACTTTATTTGCCATTTGCCTCCGATTTTCATCTCCCCCACTTCTAATTTTTTTTTTGCAAAAATAAAAAATATTTTTTATTTGCATTTTTTTCTTGTTCGCTATCTTTGCTTGTTTTTCCATGTGCCTTCTATTTGCTTGTATCTTCGCTTGCTAAAAATCCATTGATATGGATCGTCATCTACTTGCTAATCTTTTTAAAAGATCCAATTATGATGAACCACTTGCTAGTGATTTGAGTGCACTATATTTTCTCTATGAAGTTTTGCTTGAAAATCATGAATCTAAAAATTGTGAGGAAGTGTTAAACAAAAAAAATTGTAAAGTGATTCATGACAGCTCCTTGAATGAACAGCATGATTGCAATGATATTACTATAAATTCTATTAATATCAATCTTGCTAATAATATTTAAAGCTACAAGCTTGGAGATGATAATTTTGTTATGTCCACTACTTCTTATGATCTTAAAAATTTATTTAAGCCTCATGATGAATATGGTATTGATAATAAATATTGCATTAATAATATGGAAAGTGCGTTAGGAAGAGCGTCAAATTTAGGTAATAATAATCCCACATATTTGGAGAGTGTTCAATCTTATGAATTTTTTTGATAAAAGTGGGTTTGGAGAGGTCATGACTTTAGATGATGTTAATCCCACTATCTTAGAAGATTATAAAAATTTTATGCATTGGAATCATGAAGAGAAAATTTTATATGATAGCTATATTGTTGAATTTGATTATAATCATAAATGTAATAATTATGAGAGAAAAAATATGGTTGTAGAAATTTTCATATTACTAAATTGCTATTGTTTCTTTCTTCTTCCTTGCATATGCTAGATATTTCTTGTCTTCATAATTATTTTACCTACAAAATGCCTATGCATAGGAAGAGTATTATTCTTAAATGTGTTTGTCACATGTTTTATGATGCTCTCTTTGTGTTTTAATTATTATCTTACATGTGAGCATCAATAAAATCTCAAGCTTATCTTAATGGCTATAAAGAAAGAGCTTGTTGGGAGGTAAACCAATAGTTATCCTTTAAATTTGTGTTTCTTTTCTGTTTTTTAATAAATACACAATTATGCTCTCTTATGATTGTGCTTTTTATGTTTTAATTAGTGTTTGTGCCAAGTAATGCCTTTAAGATGGCTTGGGTGATACTTGTTTTGATCCTGTTGGAAAACAGAAGCTCTTACGTCCAGTAGAAGAATTATTAAAAATCACTTGAGTGAACGAAAAATTCTGATTCTTTTACACAAGGTTGATATACAAATTTCCTACGTTGTCCTAATTTCTCAAAAAAATGGATTTTCAGAAGTATGGGTAAAATTCAGATCATTACATATTGTTCTGTTTTTGACGGATTATGTTTTCGTTGCATTGTGTGCCTATTTTGATAAACCTATGGATTGTATTGGGGGGTATAAGCCATAGTAAAGTTACAATATAGTAGGTATAATGCAATAATAAAATATGAATGGGTTTGCAGCAGTACTTAAAGTGGTGATTTGTTTTATTATACTAACGGATCTCACGAAGGTTTTGTTAAGTTTTGTGTGATTGAAGTTTTCATGTTTCGGGTGAGATTACGATGGATGAAGGAATAAGGAGTGAAAAGAGCCTAAGCTTGTGGATTCCCATGGAACCCCTAGGTAATATTCAAGGAGTATCAAGCAACTAAGCTTGTGGATTCCCCGGAAGGCATCCCCTCTTTCTTCTAATGACCATCGATAATTTTACTTGGAGCTATATTTTTATTCGTCACATATCATGAGTTTTGCTTCGAGCATCTTGTATTATATGAGTCTTTGCTTGTTTTTCATTTTAGTTTGTCACAATCAACCTTGCAGGACAGACCCATTTGAGAGTTATAATGATGGTACGATTTATTAGAATTGCTCAATGTGCTTCACTTATATTAATATGAGAGTTAGTAAATTTTGAACAAATTCTCTCATGCTTCACTTAGATTATTTTGAGAGTTGAAAATTTTGAAGAAATATTTATGCTCTTGTTCAACACTTAAATTTATTTGGGATCTTGAAAAGTAGCAATGGTATTATATGAATTTAATCCCAAAGTGATAGATCTTCAAGGAGGGTATAATAAAAACTTTCATGAAGATCATTGGATATTAGTAACCTGATTCCTTGTAATATTTTTGAGATATGGAGATAGTAATATGTGGGTCATGCTGGTGAGTAATTATGCTTAGTAAGAATATTGGTGTTAAGGTTTATGATTCCCTATCACTACAAAAAAAGACACATCTTTGACATTTTGGCCCAAACAAAAAATTTCTGTCATGCTTATGACACTTCTATGATGATAATTGTGACAAAAACACGTATCATCATAGATGTGGTAGGATCCAACTTCTATGACAAAAAATCATGACAGAAAATGGGCTTTTCATCCTGGGCGGGCCGGGGCCGCACCTGCATGACATTCTTTGGGCCGTCTATGACGGAAAAAATCATGCTAGAAGCGAGGGCGAGGAAAATATCAGGGAGTTCCCAGTTACAATGGGTGGTCGGGGCCAAGCGATGAATAGAGGTTTGCACGTTTCTCTCGTACACGTACGCGCGCATGTGCGAGGTGTTGGGCTCTAACTAAACCCGAGCGAGGCGTTATCTTACTGAAACCGAGTGATTGCACTAGCTATGTTACTGAACCCGAGCGATCGATCCCTTGGTTGTTAACTGAACCCAAGTGATTCCTTCGCTACTGCTGCTAACTAAAGTTGATTGAACCAGCTGCTGCCTCTTGATGAATAGTTACCATTGTTGGGGGTCGGATGAACAGGACCTTCTGGTAGTAGAAGCCGTTGCCGCTGGATGAATAGGATCCCGATCGAGGAGGCCGCCACACACCCGAGCCGGTTGTGGGTGGATGAACAGTACCCCGTGGAGGGGTGGTTGAACAGTAGACGGTGGAGGTTGGATGAACAGTAGCTGGTGGAGGCCGGAGGAAGTTGACATGGATGAACAGTAGCTAGTGGAGGATGGAGGAAGTCGACGGCGGATGAACAGTAGCCCGTGGAGTCCCGCTTTGTGGTACACCACACCCCTCTCGACGAACATGACCCCGTTTCAACCAAAGGCGCTCCAACACAAGTTCGTTTCCTCCGTTTTGTGGTACGCCACACCCCTCCCGATCAACAGGACTCCATTTCGACCATAGGCGCTCCAACACAAGTCTCTTTCCTCTGTTTTATGGTACTCCACACCCTTCCCGATCAACAGCACCCCATTTCGACCATAGGGGCTCCAACACAACTCCGTTCCCTCCGTTTTGTGGTACGCCAGACCTCGTTTCGTCTGTTCTTTGCACGCCGGTTGGCTCCCGATGAATAGGATGTACTCCGACCCAGTCGGTTTCCTCCCGATGAACATGACGCTATTTCCTCCATTACAACCCAGTCGGTTGGCTGCCGATGAACAGGACCCCGTCGTCATACGCGTTACAGAGCCCGCCCGTATGTACGTACGTGGCCGTCTTTTTTGCAGCATGGCTACCGTATGTGTACAAGATTTATACGGGACTGCCTGAACTGCAACCGCTCCTTACTCGGCCACGGTTCATTGTGGTAGACAGACCGATCGACTAGTATGTACACAGACAACCCTGTGTACGCTTCGACCGGGTGGGTCCCAGCTGTCAGGGAGGACAAGGAGGCACTTCCTTGCTTGCGAATATATAGCTGGCGGGTCCCACCGGTCAGGGGCAGAATCATATATTTTTTTCCCGTAATAAGGAGGCACTTCCTTGCGTGCAAAGATGTTGTTGGTGGGTCCCAGCTGTAAGGGGCAGGAATAAGGAGGCACTTCCTTCCTTGCAAAGATATATGTGGTGGATCCCATCTTTCAGGGGTGGGGTAATTTTATTTTTGCGTAATAAGGAGGCAGTTGCATGCATGTGTCCATGGACCTGGTGCGTCCCCACTGTCAGCCTCTGCATGTACAGTCCTCTTCCGATGACTCTCGTTTGTTGACCACATTGACCATGCCGTGCCGAGCACACCAAGGCGATGGACAACAACGAGGCCCCGGACGGCAATGAGCAGGTGATGGGAAGATGTGGAAGTGGAGTCCCAAACAGAGAGGTGTACGAGGGTTAACTGGTTCTGGTGCGGTGTGGTTATGCAGTCGATGGAGAATAATAGGAGGTGTGGAGGGGTGGAGGGATGGCTTGGCCGGCGGTGGGGTAGCACTTCGCGGCGAAGCAAGCTAAGCAGAGCTGCTAGCAGCCAGAGGCGGGAGCAGGTGGTCCCGGCAGCATTGGAGGAAGAAGACAAGAGATTGAAGATGAATGCTAGCCGTTGGATGTAACTCCAACGGCTATCAATGTCAGAATCATTTGTTGACTAAGTTGACAACGCCGTGAGTTGGCTTCGACCTATTTGCCCACATCCAGCTCCAAAAATGTCACACATATTCAACCCATTTTCTTAGAATTTATAGTCCATTTGCTGGGTTGGGTGAACAAATAATGTTGCGTCCATGCGGCCCATTTATTTTTTTTCTAAAAAACTATAGCCCATTTGCACTTTGTCAAAATTCATGAATTTGCTGGCCTTGGTGAACAAATAATGTAGCATCCATGCGGCCCATTTATTTTTTCATTAAAATTACAGCTCATTTGCACTTTCTCGAAATACACAACTGTTGGGTTGGTTCTAATTATAATGTCGGGTTGGGCACAACAATGTTATCAAAAAAATAAACAGGGGCTGAGCATTTTGTTATAAATATATTTAAATAATAATGGCTTTATTATTACATTTGTCCTTAAATCTTACACAGCTTTTTTATACAATCACCTTGATTTTTGTTGACCTTACTGTAAAAAAACCTAGGATTTTATTGTTAAACATTTATTTTTATAAGTTCGTAAGACTTGGGATATTTTTTTCTTATATATGTAAGTATATGTTAAATATATGATGATAATAACAATAATATATAATAACATACTCCCTGCGTTCCTAAATATAAGGTGTATTTTTCAAAAAGTCAACTGTTGTCTATGTTTAACCAACTTTACAGCAAAATATATAAAGATTTATAATACTAAATATATAAAATATAAAAATATAGTTCATAATGAATCTAGTGATAATGATTTGGTATTCTAGATATTGATATTTTTGTCTATAAACTTGGTTAAACTTAGAGAAGTTTGACTTTTTGGAAAAATAATACACCTTATATTGAGGAACAGAGGGAGTATAAAATAATATAAATATATATAATATAGTAAGAAGGGAAACATAAGTTGGACTTGGCGTTCATATTCTTATATAGAAAAATAGAATAGACCTCTGCATTTCTTAAAAAAATACATAAGTTGGGCTGCGGATGTTTAAATAAAACCTAGGATGGGAGGGCCATAGGCTGGTCGATACATGAAGTCCCTCAAAAACTACAAACTGGCATGTCGTGGGCTGCACATGTTAAAAAACAAAGCCTAGACTAGGCAGCCCACAACCCAGATGATACTTGTTGGCCCACTAATAATAAATGATACCTACCAGCTCCCGATGAATGGCTTCATTGTAAATTTATCTCCTTTAGTAACTACGCTGACAAACCCGTGGCCCCCAACGTCAGTATAGCATTACGATGAAGTTTTTTTTTCAATGAGGCACTTGCTTTCATACGGCCATGGACCTAGTGGGTCGCGACTGTCCGCTGCTCCACTTAACACTACTAGGAAAAACCTTATACACAGAATCTTAGCAGTAGCGCGGCACAAAAAGAAGCGTTGCTGCTAATTAGTAGTAGCGAGGGTTTTTGACCCTCGCTACTACTAAGTTGATAGTAGTAGCGCGGGTTTTTAACCCTCGCTACTACTAAGCGGTCTCTACCGTGCCCCCCAACACATGCCATAGTAGTAGCGAGGGTTATAGACCTGCGCTACTACTAAGTTAATAGTAGTAGCGCGGTTTTATACTCATCGCTACTACTAAGTACGAGGTAGGTGAAGTCGCCATATCCTCGGCCGAATCCCCATCTCCTCCCCCAAATTCCTCATCTCTTCCACCAGTCTCTCCTCTCACTTTCCACACGCTCTCACATGGACCTCTTGCCCATGCGCCCATCCTCCTCCGTGGCGCCGAAAGAAGCCGCCGCCTCGCGCCACCGGCGTCTAGGAGCTCGCCGGTCTTCCACCGACGTCGAGTAGGCCGCCGCCCCGTGCCGCCACACTGGAGCACCTCACCATGGTAACTAGCTCCGCTGCTCCCTACATCACCTTCCTATCTCCCTCTGGTTTGACTCACCCTCCCATGTCCATGCCCATGCAGGTCGTCGCCATGGACGACCCGGAGCTATCTGGAATGGTCAGGAAGATGAGCCCCATGCCCTGGCCTGGCTCTGCATAGAAATGGGCCCTCTCCAACAGCCACTGCTGGATCTGGTCTTCCGCTGTCCGTTCATGCCTCCAGTGATGCCAATCATTGCTAAATCGAACCACTGCTGCCATTGACAACATGCACGGGTTCGAGATTTTTCTGTTTTTGAATGTAATAGCAGTAGCACGGGGTATAAGACCCGCTACAGCTAATTAGCAATAGCGCTGTTTGCAACACACGCTACAGCTAACCATGTATAGCAATAGCGTGTGTCAACATGCGCTACTGCAACAAGTTAGCTGTGGTGCCGTATCAGTAGCGCGGGCACCTGCGCTACTAATACACCCAAAACCTGCACTGCTGCTAGGCTTTTCCCTAGTAGTGTAAAGTCCTCTCCAGATTCCTCTCGATAGTTGAGCATGTCCACAACGGTAGACAGCGGCGCCGTAGCAAATGCACAAAGCCGGAGATGAAGTCTAGACCGCATAAAAGAACGCACCGGAGCCAAGGAAGACGTGCGATAGTAGTGGTAGATGTTGTGCCTAATTTCTACCAAATTCTAGAGTAGCCTTGTGGCCAAGAAGTTCCACTCCTTAACTGCTGCTTCGCCCGGGTTTGATTCCTCCTGATGCGGTGAAATATCCACAAAATGTATGGCTCTGCCTCTGACATGTGGGTGCCCATTGTCATCTATGCACACCACCTCCAACACTTGCCAAAAACTTCGTCCCTCGGTTTCTCTGTTTTTTGCACACTCAACATTGTGTGGGCATTTTGAAAATAGCATATCTTTTTGACTGTGCATCATATGAAGATGTGCTCTGCATGAATGTTGATCAGCATGATGTTAATTGGCTGGTAGTTCCACTTTCGACCATATATAAAACTTCAAACACGATGTTATCCCTGTTTGAAAAGGGCGTGTTAATATAAATGACCAGCCTCTGAAACTTGCAGTTTCTTATTTGAAACTGAAACTTGTAGTTTCTTCTCTGAGAATCACATTGTCTGCACTGTTATATGAAACTACATTTTTTAAAGTGCTAAAAATAGATCTCGAGAATTCATAAAATACTTCATATAATCAATACTACAAATCTAAAATTCAAAAGACACTCATATCTGAAAGTACTCTCAAAATACACAACACAAAACACAATTCACAACCTGCAAAATACTGACAACACTAAGCTCCTCCTGAGACTATTTTGGGGGGGTGTCCCCTCCTATTCCTCAGCGACAAATAGCCGCCCTGTGGGATGAGGTGAATGGCAAGGGAGACGATGGCGGGGAAGTGTCGTCACGCCAACTATTTTTCTCCTCTTGTAGTTGGGTTCGGTCGACGAAGACTCCACCGGCTCGCTCTGACACGGCACCCTCACAAACGGCACCATGTAGATGCTCGATCCTTCAATATCTGGTGGATGCTCCATCTTGGATCGATACTCCCACCACCGCAGCCTCATGACCGGATTCGGTCTAAACGTTTGCTCCATGGCCTAGAGGAGCAACTCTAAGTACTCCCATGTGACTCCCTCCTGCAGTATTGCCTCCTTTACGCTCTGTTCGAGATATTTGGCCATTGATGTCACTGTCACCACTTATTGCTCTAGGTTGTCAAACAAAGACTATGTCTCCAACATCCTAGCTAGCTTCACAGGTCGCTGGCGCCGCCAGCAATCCACATGTATCGGTTGTAGTCCTCCATCGATCTACTTCTCCACAGCACCTTCACTCGCTAGTGGTGGTTTGTGAATTGAAGAGGAGAGGACCAGCGCTAGTTTTGGATTAGAACGAGAGAGGAGAGGTGGTGCTTTTGAGTTGGAAGAGGAGAGGGGCGGAGCTGGTTTTGGATTGGAAAAGACAGGAGTGGCGGTGGTTTTGAAATGGAAGAGGAGAGGAGTGGCGCTGGTTTTGTATTGGAACAGGAGAGGAGTGGTGCTGGTTTTGAAAGGGAAGAGGAGAGGAGCAACGCTAGTTTTGGATTGGAACAGGAGGGGAGAGGCGGTGGTTTTGGATTGGAACAGGAAAGGAGAGTAACGCTAGTCCCATTGTCAAAGTTTGACCACGTACTGTATTTGACAAGCAAAATGTGAATTCATGTCATCAACAATTGTATCATTTGGTTCGTATCTGAATGTACTTTCAAATTATATTATTTTTCCAACATATAACATATATTTTATTTTTTTAAATCATGGTCAAATATGACCTAGAATACAATGGAGACTAGTTAATGTGGAGTGCCTTTCTTATTTGAAGGGTAAATTGATTTTGATTTTAATTTGATCCAGTCATAGTGCACCGGCCCTCTCGTCCAATCCTAAATCGATGTCGCACGCTCCTCTCCCTCTTCTCCATTGCAAAACCACCCCCTCTCCTTTCCATCTCTCCATTCCAAAACCATCGTCTCGCCTCTCCCTCTACTCCATTGCAAAACCACCCCCTCTCCTCTCCATCTTCTCCATTGCAAAACTACCATCTCGCCTCTCCCACTTCTCCACTGCAAGACCATCATCTCCCCTCCCATGTTCCAAAGCTAGCACCGAACCTCTCAAAAGCACATATATGGAGAGGATGCAACAGTGAATTGGGCAGATCACCAGCAGCGACCAGGCGAAGTTAGCCAGGTTGAAGGAGATCCTTAATTGGTTTGACAATGAGTGGGAGATTTCGAGGACGGTGAGGGCCATGTGGCAATGTATGTGAAAGAGCGAGATGACGGCGCTGAGGGAGGCAATGTACTCCCCGGCAGCAGTCACGCCGCAGTCCTTCGAGTTCATCGAGTATCTCCTCTGTGCGATGGAGCAGAAAGATTCGCCCAAGGTGAAAGTCAGGTGGAGGTGGTGGACATACAGGTCGAAAGTCGAGCATCCGGAGGATAACAAATCGATCGAGTATGGTGTGCCGTTCGTGAGGGTGCAGTGCCAGCCGGAGCCAGAGGAGTATTCGTTATCCCACTGCGAGAGGAGGTTGGATGGCGCGATGTTGCTTCCCTGCGATTCTCCATGGTTCCCTCGCTGCTCGTGACATTTCAACGACGGTGGTAGGGTTTAAGGTAAGCTTCGAACTAACCTAATCTTCCATCTACTCATGCTTACAATCGGTGTGATGACTAATGAGAATCATACGGGTAAGTACTGGGTAGTACTGTGAGTCTCCAAGTACTACGCCAATCACCCTAAAATAGCTCTTGACCAAAAATAAAGTTGTGACAATGTGTACAAATAAAGAAAAATCGATTGGTGCTTCTTTCAGAAAAGAGTACTCCCTAGAAAAGTGCCAATATAAGCTACTCCTATTTGATTACGGGATTTGTTGCCGAGAAAGATACGTCCACAGAGAGCGCCACCCATCCCACCGGTGGTGGATTCCAATGTTTAGATGGGGCATGGTTGGTGTCGGTAATTTTTACTTGGCACCTCGCACTCTGCATATATGTCAGTTCCATCCGTACATTTGTGCAGTTCCACCAAAATGCAGCTGAATAACCCTATTTGCACAGATAACGAAAAAGCGTGATTGCATTATAGTGGCACTAGTTGATGAAACATACACTAATAAATAGAAGAAACTTAATTTTCTTAATGGGAAAATATTGTGACAGTATCATAGTATGCCATGCTGCGAGGGAGAGATGGGCTCTGCGACGCCTCATACGGTAGGCCTCATATTGGAAATCGACCCAATTCTCCCCGATACACCTTCTGATAGTGATGATCATCAGTGCACAATGGTAGTACAAGGAGGGGCCTTGAGACATTCCAATCTCTATTTTTGTGCAAATCAACTAAAATTAAGCACCCCAGTTTGCAGAAACACTTAAACATTAACAATGGGACTAGTTGATGAAACATATACTAACAAAGAGAAGCACTTTCTTTATCTACATTGGAAATGAAATGATAGAGAGGACAGCAGCTCTATTCAACTGTATTATTACTTCATTTTATTAGTGGCACTAGGGTCCAGCACGTGGCAAGTGAGGTGACCATGCGACGCAAGGATGGAGGCCATGGGTGCTTAGACTGGGATATTGAAGCTGGCTCTTCCAGTCCTTATATACCCCCTGATGTTTCTTCGGTAGCTTTTGGGTTGTAATCCAAACTTGGTCGAGCTGCGTCTGTGTACCCCTACCTGCCTAGCTTATGTGGCAAACTTGTCTCCTGCTAGCACTCAGTCCATTCTAGTAGTAGTTGCATAACTGCCCGTTTACACTGAGATGTTGTCGAGTAATGGTTCTCTATGGTTGGGTTTCTTTAATGAAATCGGAGGAAACCCCCTCTTTTGATATAAAAAATCATTGGCACTAGCGGTGCAAAAACATTGGCTCAAATTAATAGTGCCACTAAATTAAGGTGCAAAATAATAACATTACTGCTTTATCATGGTAGTGCCAAAACAGTAGTGCAAGAGCAGAGTTAACATCCAGGATCTTTGGCAAATGGTCAGACCAAAAAGGAACATACCTCGTGATGGGACCATATCTGCATGCCATCGTGGGAGGGATGACACAAGTCACCAACATGGATGATTCAATTCATGGGACATTTTTGTGCAGTTCACCAAAAATTAAGCAATGTTTGCATCATGCAGTTAGCAAATACTTGGTCCCATGAGCTAGCAGCATCTTCTTCATTAGTTACAATAAAATTGACCAACATCAAGGTTGGTCATGAATCTCGTGGAATGTTCAACTATAATTTGGATTACATTTTGTACAGTTCAACTAAGATCAAGCGTGAAATGTATATATCTATTTGGACAACAAGGTGGAAAGGAGGGTGAGTAACAAGTGATGAAACATACATCAAATGAAAAGAAGCATGTTCCTTATCTGAATGGCGATCCTACAAGGGTAATAGCAATTTCTAAAGCTGCAGCGTTGCTAGATATTAGTTTAGGATTAACTATGAAAACCATTAAATCTGACATTACTTTGATGGTGCCATTGCTTCATTTACCAGCAACATTACATTAACAGTTGCTAAAGAGTTGGTATTTGTGCACGGGAGAGTAGGCGGACTAGGACAGTTGCATTTCTAATGTAAACAAGCAACTTATCTTAATGGGAAATTTAGCAGGACATGAAAAACAGTGCCATTGATTCATATTACGGGAGGCATTACATTGAAAACAACATTGGTTTAATGTGTCCTTACTTTTAACAGTGGGGCTTCTACATTTTACCAGTGCCATTACATAAGAGGGGCTCGGGGCAACAAACAACCAAACATGATATCTGGGTTGGTCCCATTTTTGTTCGGTATAGCCACCTTATACTGTGTGAGGTTAGCAAATCTGCAAAGCCAGTGTTGGACGTGTTGTGTTGACTTGTCCCCTAGTCCCCACTTTCTTTCCTTTTTCAACCAATAGATTGGTTTATATTGAGTTTGTACTGTGTTTCCCTTTATTTCCCTATTAGACCAAGACACCAGTTGGATAGCCAGTCTTTGCAACTTTTTGCCCCCATTATTTCCTCTTTCGACCAAGTCCTAGATTCAGGTAACAAATCTTCTCGCACCCCACCCCCTTTCTTCCCTGTTTGAACCAAGTAGTACTAGATTTGACTGCATGAAGTAGTAGTACTAGATCCGACTTTATGAAGTAGTACTACTAGATTCGACTACATGAAGTAGTTTTACCTCTTAATAGTAAAAATTTAGGTGGCTTTTGAATGGGCGATCGATCCTATCTACGAGGGGGTCTGAGAAGTAGTAAAAGATGCAAATGCAACAATGTGAGGAGATGGGGCAGTAGAGCAAGGTCGCTTCGAAGGAAGTTATACCTTAGAGTTGCCAGGATGTTTCTAGGTGGGCGGCGGGAGGCCGGATCTGCCCACACTACAGCAACGAGGAAGAAGGGGTCGGAGGCCCTCCCTAGCCGGCGCTGCGTGGGAGAGAATGGCAAGGCAGACTGATTGGGACGTGTCGGCAGTGGGTAAGAGCCATTGCCAAGGGCGACCACATGAACATTGCACCTTGTCACCATCCACGGCGGAGGGGATCTGGTCGGATCTGTCACCAGTAGTGAGCAGAGAGAGTGTGAGCACCCTTGTCATGTTTAGATCTGGAGAGGATGAGAGAGTGTGAAGAGATCAACACAAGCAAGCAAGCGCGGAGGCTCCTGCCTATATAGTGGAGTACTTTTCTTTTTTCTACCGGAGCCGGCTTGACCTCGTCAATGACTGTCGAGAAGTCTTCATGCATGTGCCCCGGAGGTGCAGTTGTCATCATTTTGATCTGAAGCACCGGATTAACATATAGCAGAAAAAAATGCCGCATGACAAGAAACCATAACCTCACTGCCCCAAGGAGACAAGATCAATCCCGACGGACAAACTGGACAAGGATCAAAGCTCAAATTAAAGATAAACTTTTAGAGAAGGGGTCAATAGATAGATGTCCTAATTAACATAGCTAGCTTGACCTAGATGGTAGCCGAGTAGTCTTTGTGCATGTGCCCCCAATGACCAGCGCCTTGGAGGAATGCGGTTGTTCCTGTATAACCCTCCCAGTGCTCCGAAGCACATGACACATGCTGCTTCCAACGCATTGGTGCTTACATGAGGTGCTAAGCACATTAAAAACTTTAGCAATGACAGCCCCCAATGCATAGGTGCTTAACTTGTCGGTGCTAAGCATCCTTCATTTAATGATTTTGCAACTAAAGTTCTTCATGCATTGGTGGGATTCTTCCATTTTAGTGTTTTGCCTAGGTTCTCGTGCTTGGCATTGTTCCTTCATGGGGTCAACACACTCATCTCTCTCCTCTTAATTAACTTGCCATGTTAGTTTTTTACCTACATGGCAGCCTTATCACCTATACAAGCTGGAGCACTGGGAGGGGCCTAATATTATGAGATGACAAGAAACCTTTTTTAGATTTCTCATCAGAACTACAACCATGTACAACACAGCATGCACGATATGTAGACGATAGCCAATCCAGTCGTCTACTGGAGTCTGGTCACATGCATGGATGAACTGATCTCCCGTGTCGTGCAAGGTCGTCCAGGCACCGACGTGTTTACAGCACTGCTCCAGTACTATTACTTGTCTCTCTCCTCTATTAACTCAGCCGACTTGAGGGGACGGGTGTCGGATTACGGGCTCCGCAGACCCAAGAAAGGTTCAAACTCTGGGGCATGTGCGAAGAACTCAACCTCTCCAGCCAGCCAGCTCACTACTCTCATGGTCTAGATCAATGAACAAGAAAGGAAATGGACACGATAGTTTACCCAGGTCCGGGACACCTTGCGGTGTAAAACCCTACTCCAGCTTTGTGGTGGATTAGCCTCGTGGGGGCTGAGGATGAACTAGTACAAGGATGAACAGACTCGCAGGGTCTGCTCTGTGGGTGGAAATGAGCTCCAGGGTTCGACCTTCGGGGGTCCGATCCCTTCTATGGTGGTGTCTAGGCTATATTATAGTGGCCTTAGTCCTCTTCCCCCAAAACTTAGGCAGGAAGGGATCCCACAGTGGCCAATTTTGAAGGGGGGACAAGTAGTACATCTTATCCCGACAAACGGTGGTCTTCACCTACAAAGCTTCTGGTCGTGACGTAATGGTGGGCTCGATGATGACATCCATCCTGCCGTCGTGGCGGTCTTGGTCTTGTTGCACGCAAATGGTAACCTTTGGTTGATTTCCTGGGACTTTGTGACTGCGATTGCCTCCTTAGAACCAAAGAGGAAACCTGCCGCTCTGCGCCCTCTAGCGTGTGTCTGGCCTTGGTCGTCATGGCTGGCGTCACCTCAGCCTCATGAGGTGAGTACTTGCATAGAAATCTCCGCTCCTCGAGAGGCCTCCTGGGGAGGCCGCTCCTTTACGGGGTCTTGGTGTCACCTGCCTCGCAAGGCTTGGCCCTGGCGAGGGTCTTGACTTGTCGATGCTGAAGATGGGTCGTACCAGGCTGTTGATGGAGCCACGCCGTGGGCTGTAGGAAGGCAAGTCTGGGTACCCTGGTTCCCAGAACACTGACAGTAGCCCCGGGCCCAAGGCGCGCTCGCACTTGGCTTCGAGGCGAAGCCAAAGGGCAAGTGCGAAGCGTCTCGGGCCCCAATCGCCTGTGGACCGAGTCAACGCGTGGCTCCTGATGGGACGTGGGCGTCTCCGCTTCCCCATGCTGCCTTGGCAACTGACAAGGGCTGACAAAAAGGCCAATGCCTGCAGCGAAGCCTTCATTGCCTTCCCTTCGCCTTGCTCCAGATCTTGTCCCGTTCTCGCCAAGATAGCCTCCAGATCCACTAGGCCTTTTCCTCCAAGCTCTTCATCAATCACGGCCAAGAAAGTGAAGCCTGCTGGCATGGTCACGCCCTCCGCCCCTTTGGCCACACCGGCCCTCAGCCCGTCCTCCATCACCAAGGTGGGACACCTCGCCGCCGTGCTCCTACTGACGCCGAGCAATGACAACGAGGGGAGAAAGACCAAGCTTCAGGTCGGCTCCGCCGCGCGAGGGACCTTGGCGGGTACATTCTTCCCCTTATTCCTCCACAACATCTTCGCGGGGCTCGTCCCGCCTTTCTCTAAATTCTTCCTCGCCATCCTCGACCATTATCAGATCCATGCGCTTCACCTCCAGCCCAACTCTATCCTCCTCTTGTCGATCTTCGCCTTCTACTATGAGGCCTTCGTGGGGGTGAAGCTCTCCGTTGTGCTGTTCCGCCACTTCTTCTCCTTCTGAAAGCACAGTTCAAACCAGTGCTCCGGATGCATCTCCTTTATCACGATCCATGACAGCAACGCGCTCATGAAGGTCGGAAGAAGGTGGACAAGTTCCGGTGCAAGTGGATCTACCTGGTCGCCCGGAGCCTTCACGCTCAGCTGGAACTGCCAACCGCACCGCTAGAGAAGCTTGACCGATGGGCTCATGAGAAGCTCACCGACCCCCGGGTGGCGCCAATCTTGGAGAAGAAGCAGGCGGACATGGATTCCGAGGTGCTGACACGGGGGCATGATTGTCCGGGAGTTCCTGACGCAACGCTTGGCCCATCTCCAAGCTCATTTGCGTCCAATGTGGGACTTGAAGGGTGTGGATGATGACCTCTGGCTGCACCGAGGGGACCTCACGAGCGAGGAGCTTGGCAAGGCCGTGCACACCTTGCTCAGGAAGGATCCAAGCGGCCTCCCATTGGCCTGTCGTCCACTGTATTGCCGCCACGACGGGGCGGAGCTGGCCGCCACCATGCTGGCCTTCAACAAGCGGGGGCTCGTGCCGTCCGGACCCCCCAACTCCCTAGTACCTCGATGCTCCAGCGAGGAATCCGTAAGGAAGAGGAGGAGGAGGAGGAGGAGGAGGAGGTGACCATGGATGGGATGGGGGATACTTGTCCTCCACTTCAGAGCGAGCTCCTCCGAGATCTTCCTGATGACGACGACGCGGGGAGGACTTTGTCAGGGGATCCCCGCTCTCCTCTGGGGTTGTCACGAGGTCCTGGGGGACCCCGCTCCGGAGGTTGAACCGTGGGACCCCAAAGGGGGGAAAGGGGACGGCGCCGCCTCCGGGCGGCGCCCTCACCTCATCGCGTGTTGCCGCTGCTTCGGATGCGTCTGCTGCATGCCCGGCTGAGCCTTCGGGCGCATCAAGGCCCTTGCTGAAGAAGGTTGGGGGCACTGCCGTCCTTGCTCGAAAGAGGGCATACATCACCGACGACGAGTAAGTACCTGATAATCCACAAGTATAGGGGATCGCAACAGTTTTCGAGGGTAGAGTATTCAACCCAAATTGATTGATTCGACACAAGGGGAGCCAAAGAATATTCCCAAGTATTAGCCGCTGAGTTGTCAATTCAACCACACCCGAAAACTTAGTATCTGCAGCAAAGTGTTTAGTAGCAAAGTAATATGATAGTGGTGGTAACGGTAACAAAAGTAAAGACAGCAAAAGTAATGTTTTTGGTATTTTGTAGTGATTGTAACAGTATCAACGGAAAAGTAAATAAGCGAGAACCAGTATATGGAAAACTCGTAGGCACCGGATTAGCGATGGATAATTATGCCGGATGAGGTTCGTCATGTAACAGTCATAACATAGGGTGACACAGAACTAGCTCCAGTTCATCAATGTAATGTAGGCATGTATTCCGTAAATAGTCATACGTGCTTATGGAAAAGAACTTGCAAGACATCTTTTGTACTACCCTCCCGTGGCAGCGGGGTCCTATTGGAAACTAAGGGATATTAAGGCCTCCTTTTAATAGAGAAACGGAACAAAGCATTAGCACATCGTGAATACATGAACTCCTCAAACTATGGTCATCACCGGGAGTGGTCCCGATTATTGTCACTTCGGGGTTGCCGGATCATAACACATAGTAGGTGACTATAGACTTGCAAGATAGGATCAAGAACACACATATATTCATGAAAACATAATAGGTTCAGATCTGAAATCATGGCACTCGGGCCCTAGTGACAAGCATTAAGCATAGCAAAGTCATAGCAACATCAATCTCAGAACATAATGGATACTAGGGATCAAACCCTAACAAAACTAACTCGATTACATGATAAATCTCATCCAACCCATCACCGTCCAGCAAGCCTACGAAGGAATTACTCACGCACGGCGGTGAGCATCATGAAATTGGTGATGGAGGATGGTTGATGATGACGACGGCGACGAATCCCCCTCTCCGGAGCCCCGAATGGACTCCAGATCAGCCCTCCCGAGAGAGATTAGGGCTTGGCGGCGGCTCCGTATCATAAAATGCGATGATTTCTTCTCTCTAATTTTTTTCTCCCCAAAAGCCAATATATGGAGTTGGAGTTGGCGTCGGAGGGCCACCAGGGCGCCGACGAGGTAGGGGGGCGCGCCCAGGGGGGAGCCCCCCACCCTCGTGGACAGGGTGTGGGCCCCCTGGTCTTCATCTTTTGCGAGGATTTTTTATTGTTTTTTCTAAGGTGTTCCATGGAGTTTCAGCTCATTCCGAGAACTTATATTTTCTACACAAAAAACAACACCATGGCAATTCTGCTGAAAACAGCGTCAGTCCGGGTTAGTTCCATTCAAATCATACAAGTTAGAGTCCAAAACAAGGGCAAAAGTGTTTGGAAAAGTAGATACGAGGAGACGTATCAACTCCCCCAAGCTTAAACCCTTGCTTGTCCGCAAGCAATTCAGTTGACAAACTGAAAGAGAAAAAGAAAAACTTTTACAAACTTTGTTTGCTCTTGTTGTTGTAAACATGAAAAGTCGGCATTCAAGTTTCAGCAGATATTATGAACTAACCATACTCACAATAACACGTAGGTCTCATAATTACTGATATCAATAGCATAATCAGCTAGCGAGCTATAATAATAAAACTCGGATGACAACACTTTCTCAAAATAATCATAACATGATATAACAAAATGGTATCTCGCTAGCCCTTTCTGAGACCGCAAAACATAAATGCAGAGCACCTTTAAAGATCAAGGACTGACTAAACATTGTAATTCATGGTAAAAGAGATCCAGTCAAGTCATACCCAATATAAACCAATAATAATGAATGCAAACAACAGTGTGCTCTCCAGCGGGTGCTTTTAATAAGAAGGGTGATGACTCAACATAAAAGTAAATAGATAGGCCCTTCGCAGAGGGAAGCAGGGATTTGTAGAGGTGCCAGAGCTCGATTTTGAAATAGAGATAAATTATATTTTTAGCGGCATACTTTCATTGTCAACATAACAACTAAAAGTCGACGATATCTTCCATGCTAAATAGAGTATAGGCGGTTCCCAAATAGAACGGTAGAGTTTATACTCACCCTCCTCCACAAGCATCAATCCATGGCTTGATCAAAACAACGAGTGCCTCCAACATTCAACGGGTCCCAGGGGGAGTTTTGTTTGCAGTTATTTTGATTTAGTTTGCATAAAGCATGGGACTGGGCATCCCGGTTACCAGCCATTTTCTCGTGAATGAGGAGCGGAGTCCACTCCTCTTGAGAATAACCCGCCTAACACGGGAGATAAGGGCAGCTCTAGTTGCCATATGAGCTATTCGAGCATGCAAAACATAATGTTTATTTGAAGGTTTAGAGTTTGGCATATACAAGTTTACTTGGAACGGCAGGTAAATACCGCATATAGGTAGGTATAGTGGACTCATAAGGAATAACTTTGGGGTTTAAGGAGTTTGGATGCACAAGCAGTATTCCCGCTTAGTACAGGTGAAAGCTAGCAAAAGACTGGGAAGCGACCAACTGAGAGAGCGACAACAGTCATAAACATGCATTAAAATTAATTTACACCGAATACGAGCATGAGCAGGATATAATCCACCATGAACATAAATATCATGAAGGCTATGTTGATTTGATTCAACTACATGTGTGAACATGTGCCAAGTCGAGTCATTCAATTCATTTAAAGGAGGATACCATCCCATCATACCACATCATAATCATTCTAATAGCATGTTGGCACGCAAGGTAAACCATTATGACTCATAGCTAATCAAGCATGGCACAAGCAACTATAATCTCTAAATGTCATTGCAAATATGTTTACTTCATAATAGCTGACTCAGGAACGATGAATCATCATATTTATAAAAAGAAGAGAGGTCGAGTTCATACCAGCTTTTCTCATCCCAATAAGTCCATCATATATCATCATCATTGCCTTTCACTTGCACGAGCAAACGGTGTCTATAATAATAAGAGTGCACATGCATTGGACTAAGCTGGAATCTGCAAGCATTCAATTCAAGAGAGAAGACAAGTAATATGGGCTCTAAGTTAAATAAACAATTATGCATATAAGAGCCACTAAGCAATTTCAATATAGTCTTCTCGAACCCCAAAAGAAAGAAAAGAAAAATAAAACTATTTACACAGGAAAGCTCCCAACAAGTAAAAGAAGAACGGGAAATATTTTTGGATTTTCTTTTAATTACCACAGCAAAGAGATAAACTACTACTAATTTTTTTGGTTTTTTGGTTAAGGTTTATTAAACACACAAGAAGAAAGCAGGAAAAAGAAAATAAACTAGCATGGATAATACAGTGAAAAAGTACTCCCCCAAGCTTAGGCCTTTGGCCTAAGTTGGTCTATTGCCAGAGATAGCCTGGCGGATATCCGTAGGTGAAGCTGGGGTCATACTGTGATGAACAAGGCTCTAGCTGCCACTGGCTGGCAGCCTCCTCTGGATCCCAAGAATAAACAGATAGCCGTGGTGGCTCATCTTGTGGCTCCAGTTCCGGGGCTGGTGTAGGATTCCGATAGGCTTGAACGGCCGACCACGGAACGATGTGAGGACCTGCAGATAAGTTAAACAAAGAAGGGGCAGGCAAAGTAATAGTCTCAGGGTGATGTTTATCAAAGTATAATTTGTATTTGAGCTCCCCTTCGCGACTCTTAACAAGAAAGTCATGCACTATCATACTCTTATAATCTAAATAAACACGGGGCAGCACTGTTTCTTCTTTCTCCTCATGCCTAATAGGTATTTCAAAATGTTCACCTAGGCGTGAAGCATAAATGCCTCCAAAGATGGGGCCCTTAGTACGGTTCAGACTTAACCGTCTAGCAACAATTCCACCCATACTAACAGAGTTATTGCGGTATAAACCATGGAACAAAATAATAATATCAGGAATACTAAGGTTCCCACAGTTCCCGCGTCCAATCAAGCAACGACTAGCAAATAAGGCAAAGTAGCATAAAACAGGAAAATGTATGCTAGTAATCCTTGCATCAGAAACCTTCCTGGTTTCTCCCACAGTGATAGTGTTAATAAAAGCTTCTACTTTGTTACGGTGGGGTTCATCTAAGGTGCCCTCAAAGGGTATTCTGCAAACCTCGTAGAATTCAGCTAATGTCATCTCTTTAACAACGTCATATAAATGAAACTCTACTGTTGGAGGTGATTTCTTAGGGAAAAAGTAGAAGTTTTGCACAAAAGTATTTGTGAGTAAGAGATACTGATGACGTTGGTCATGCGGGAAGTTGGTGAGGCTGGCGTTCTCAATCAATAAATAGAAATCCTCATAAATCCCAGCTCTCCTCAAGAAGTCATCGGAAGGCCATTCACACGGCCGGACCTCTGCGGTGCGGGGCAAATTAAATTTGGGCTTCTGCTCTTCTTCCTTTTGTTTTTCCTTAGAGCTTCGTCTCGACGAGCCCCTCAAAAATTTCTTCATTATTTCTGAGACAATCTGAAATTTTTAGTAACTTCAAATAAAAGTGAACCAACATCAATAAAATTGATAGCAACCACTTCCACAAGTGCCTAGAGCCTATATCAAGCATTAGAACTACTTGGAACCATATAAATTTGACATGCAAACTCAAGAACATGGTCACCTATGCAGCACAAATTTGCAATGAATAAAGCACTAGAACAAAAACTAATTGGACCAATGGAGGAGTCACATACCAAGGAACAATCTCCCCAAGCAGTTTTGCGAGAGGTGTTTTGAGCAAGGAGATCCAAAATCACAGCAACGGGGGCTGGAACTCGTGCTTGAGTTGTTTTTTCGTGTTTGTGTGAGGAAGAGGAAGAAGATGGGTGCAGGGATAAGTGGAGGAGGGCCACCGTGGGCCCATGAGGCAGGGGGGCGTGCCCAGGGGTGTAGGACGCGCCCTCCACCCTCGTGGCCGGGTGGCAGCTCCCCCCGCAGTAATTTTTGCATAGTAAATCCTCAAATATTCCTGAAAAAATCATATTAAATTGGCATGGCATTCTGAGGACTTTTATTTTCGGGGTATTTTTATATTGCACGGATAAGTCAGGAGACAGACAGAAAAATACTATTTTACTTTATTTCTACTAAATAACAGAAAATATAAAGAGGGTACAGAAGGTTGTGCTTCTAGTTTCATCCATCTCGTGATCATCAAAATGAACCCACTAACAAGGTTGATCAAGTCTTGTTAACAAACTCATTTCGAATAATCACGGAACCAGAGAAATTTCGAATAACACTAAGTTACCTCAACGGGGATATGAAAATCCCCAACAATAAGAATATCATACTTTTTCTTGACAGTAGGGAGAGGAAATTCAAAACCTCCAAATATAATCGATGGAATTTTTCCAATAGAGTTGATACTATAAACTTGAGGTTGTTTCCTCCGGAAGTGTACCGTGTGCTCATTGCCATTAACATGAAAAGTGACATTGCGTTTGGTGCAATCAATAACAGCCCCTGACGTATTGAGGAAAGGTCTTCCAAGAATAATAGACATACTATCATCCTCGGGAATATCAAGAATAACAAAGTCCGTTAAAATAGTAACGTTTGCAACCACAACAGGCACATCCTCACAAATACCGACAGGTATAGCAGTTGATTTATCAGCCATTTGCAAAGATATTTCAATAGGTGTCAACTTATTCAAGTCAAGTCTACGATATAAAGAGAGAGGCATAACACTGACACCGGCTCCAAGATCACATAATGCAGTTTTAACATAATTTCTCTTAATGGGAGCATGGTATAGTAGGTACTCTGGGATCAACAAGTTTCTTTGGTATTCCACCCTTAAAAGTATAATTAGCAAGCATGGTGGAAATTTCAGCTTCAGGTATCTTTCTTTTATTAGTAATGATATCCTTCATATACTTAGCATAAGGATTTGTTTTGAGCACATCAGTTAATCGCATACGTAAAAAGATGGGTCTAATCATTTCAGCAAAGAGCTCAAAATTCTCTTCATCCTTTTTCTTGGATGGTTTCGGAGGAAAAGGCATGGGTTTTTGAACCCATGGTTCCCTCTCTTTACCATGTTTCCTAGCAACAAAGTCTCTTTTATCATAACGTTGATTCCTTGATTGTGGGTTATCAAGATCAACATCAGGTTCAACTTCTACATCATTATCATTACTATGTTGAGCATCAACATGGACATTATCATTAACATTATCACTAGGTTCATGTTCATCACCTGATTGTGTTTCAGCATTAGAAATAGAGATATCATTTGGATTCTCAGGTGGTTCAGCAATGGGTTCACTAGAAGTTTGCAAAGTCCTATCGTTTTTCTTTTTCTTCCTCTTAGAAGAACTAGGTACATTAATATTATTTCTCTGAGAATCATGCTTGATTCTCTTAGGGTGGCCTTTAGGATACAAAGGTTCTCGAGTCATTCTACCAGTTCTAGTAGCCACTCTAATAGCATAATCATTTTTCTTACTATTCATTTCATCAAGCACTTCTTTCTGAGCTTTAAGTACTTGTTCTACTTGTGTGGTAACCATAGAAGCATGTTTTCTAACAAGTTTAAGTTCACCTCTAATATCAGCCATATAATCACCCAAGCGTTTAATCATAAAGGTATTCTGTTTTAATTGTCTACCAAAATAAGCATTAAAGTCATCTTGCGTAAACATAAAGTCATCAAACTCATCCAAGCACTGACTAGCAATTTTAGTAGGAAGGACTTGAGCTTTAGCATATCTATAGAGAGAATTTACCTTTACTACCTGTGTCGGGATATCGGGAGGTTCTTCCGTAAATAAGTAATTGAGATCATATACTTCTTCAACGGGCGGTAAATTACGACCATGTATTTCTTCAATAGGAGGTAAATTCTTAACATCTTCAGCTTTAATAACTTTTTCTTTCATAGATTTCTTTGCCTCTTACATATCTTCAGGACTGAGAAATAGAACACCTCTCTTCTTCAAAGTTGGTTTAGGAATAGGCTCAGTAATTGGCTCTGGAACTGGCTCAGGAGGTGGCTCAGGAGGTGCCCAATTATTTTCATTTGCCAACATATTATTCAATAGAATTTCATCTTCATCCGGTGTTCTTTCCCTGAAAAGAGAACCAGCACAACTAACCAGGTAATCTCTGGAAGCATCAGTTAGTCCATTATAAAAGATATCAAATATTTCAGGTTTCTTAAGAGGATGATCAGGCACAACACTAAGTAACTTGAGAAGCCTCACCCAAGCTTGTGGGAGACTCTCCTCTTTAATTTGCACGAAGTTGTACATTTCCCTCAAAGCAGCTTGTTTCTTATGAGCAGGGAAATATTTAGCAGAGAAGTAATAAATCATATCCTGGGGACTTTGCTCACAACCATGATCAAGAGAATTAAACCATATCTTAGCATCACACTTTAATGAGAACGGAAATATTTTGAGTAAATAAAGGCAATGCGATCTCTCATTATTAGTAAACAGGGCAGCTACATCATTTAACATAGTAAGATGTGCCACAACAGTTTCAGATTCATAGCCATAAAAAGGATCAGATTCAACCAAAGTAATTATATCTGGATCAACACAAAAATCATAATAATCCTTATCAGGAACACAAATAGGTGAAGTAGCAAAAGCAGGGTCGGGTCTCATCCTATATCTAAGAGATTCTTTACTCCATTTAACTAGCAACCTCTTAAGTTTGTATCTATCCTGGCAAGCAAAAATAGCTGCAGAAGATTCTGCATCAAAAAGATAACCCTCAGGAATAGAAGGCATATTTTCATCATCACTATCATCATCGTATTCAGGTGCAATAATTTATCTTTCTCTAGACCTAGCAATTTGCTCATCAAGAAATTCACCAAGGGGCACAGTAGTATCAATCATAGAAGTAGTTTCATCATAAGTATCATGCATAGCAGAAGTGGCATCATCAATAACATGCGACATATCAGAATGAATAGCAGTAACAGGTTTAGGTGTCGCAAGCTTACTTATAACAGAAGGAGAATCTAGTGCAAGGCTAGATGGCAGTTCCTTACCTCCCCTCGTAGTTGAGGGCAAAATAGTAGTTCGATCATCTTTCAAGTTCTTCATAGTGTCCAGCAAATATAAATCCCAAGTGACTCAAAGAATAGAGCTATGCTCCCCGGCAACGGCGCTAGAAAAAGGTCTTGATGACCCACAAGTATAGGGGATCGCAACAATTTTCGAGGGTAGAGTATTCAACCCAAATTTATTGATTCGACATAAGGGGAGCCAAAGAATATTCTCAAGTATTAGCAGCTGAGTTGTCAATTCAACCACACCCGGAAACTTAGTATCTGCAGCAAAGTGTTTAGTAGCAAAGTAATATGATAGTGGTGGTAACGGTAACAAAAGTAAAGACAACAAAAGTAATGTTTTTGGTATTTTGTAGTGATTGTAACAGTAGCAACGGAAAAGTAAATAAGCGAGAACCAGTATATGGAAAACTCGTAGGCACCGGATTAGCGATGGATAATTATGCCGGATGCGGTTCGTCATGTAACAGTCATAACATAGGGAGACACAGAACTAGCTCCAGTTCATCAATGTAATGTACGCATGTATTCCAGAAATAGTCAAACGTGCTTATGGAAAAGAACTTGCATGACATCTTTTGTCCTACCCTCCCGTGGCAGCGGGGTCCTATTGGAAACTAAGGGATATTAAGGCCTCCTTTTAATAGAGAACCGGAACAAAGCATTAGCATATAGCGAATACATGAACTCCACAAACTATGGTCATCACCGTGAGTGGTCCCAATTATTCTCACTTCGGGGTTGCCGGATCATAACACATAGTAGGTGACTATAGACTTGCAAGATAGGATCAAGAACACACATATATTCATGAAAACATAATAGGTTCAGATCTGAAATCATGGCACTCGGGCCCTAGTGACAAGCATTAAGCATAGCAAAGTCATAGCAACATCAATCGCAGAACATAATGGATACTAGGGATCAAACCCTAACAAAAATAACTCGATTACATGATAAATCTCATCCAACCCATCACCGTCCAGCAAGCCTGCGGTGGAATTACTCACGCACGACGGTGAGCATCCTGAAATTGGTGATGGAGGATGGTTGATGATGACGACGGCGACAAATCCCCCTCTCCGGAGCCCCGAACGGACTCCAGATCAGCCCTCCCGAGAGATATTAGAGCTTGGCAGCGGCTCTGTATCGTAAAACGCGATGGTTTCTTCTCTCTGATTTTTTTCTCCCCGAAAGCCAGTATATGGAGTTGGAGTTGGCGTCAGAGGGCCACCAGGGGGCCCACGAGGTAGGGGGCGCGCCCCCCACCCTCGTGGACAGGGTGTGGGCCCCTTGGTCTTCATCTTTTGCGAGGTTTTTTTATTGTTTTTTCTAAGGTGTTCTCTCGAGTTTCAGGTCATTCCGAGAACTTTTATTTTCTGCACAAAAAACAACACCATGCCAATTCTACTGAAAACAACGTCAGTCCGGGTTAGTTCCATTCAAATCATACAAGTTAGAGTCCAAAACAAGGGCAAAATTGTTTGGGAAAGTAGATACGACGGAGACGTATCAGTACCTTAACTCATCCTTGCTTTTCATTTGCGACATCATGCTCATGATGTCCTTTCCTTGGCATCCAGGCTGACCCCAGGGTGAGGAAGAGGAAGGTGGAGGTTGCTCCAGCGGCCCAGCAGACTCTGGGGGGCTGGTCCCTGACGTGCCCACGGAGGGCATGCGGGCTCCAGAGCACCCTGCCTCTTTCATTGTCGCAGCAGCGCCAGTCCAAGCGTCAGTGCCACCTCCTCCTTGGGCTCTTACACCGGCGGACCAGGGCTCCGCTGCCAGGCCTGGTGCTTTGGAGGAGGCGTACACCATGCTGGACCGACTCTGGGATGATCTTCAAGGTGCTGACGGGTGTGTGGTGATGGGGCGCCAGGAGCTGATCTTGGGGTGGCTCCAGGCCGACTCGTCCATTAGGGCGGCCTGGGGCTAGGCCGAGGCTACCGCCGCAGATGGCAAGAAGCAAGCCACGGGAAGCCGCGGCAGCTCGTGATGCTGCATTGGCTAACGCCACGTGCACCAAAGGTCGCTGCAGCAAGGTGGAGGCCAAGCTGAAGATGCTTCGTGTGGAGTAGACCGCCCATGCCCGTCGGCTCCAGGAGCAGGAGGAGGAGCTTTCTAACCGCGACACCGAGCTGGAGCAAGCGGCCCAAGAGCAGGTCGCGAAGTGAGGCCACCTAGAGAAGCTGAAGCGGGAAGTGGAGGCAGACTGGGCATCCCACACCAAGCTTGTCTCCAAGGAGATGGCCTAGCTGGAGGCCAGAGAGAAGACGCTTGTCGCGACCGAGAAGGCCAAGTGCGATGCCTTCGCTTCCTTCGAGATGAAGTCCCATATGGCGCTTCGCTTCCTTTATGGGGAGGGGTACAAGGAGCCGCTAGTGACCCCGGACGATGGCCTTCCTGGACTTCTCGCCAAGCTCATCGAGGAGCTCGAGAATATTGCCGCCACGGTGGTCTCCATCGTGGAAGGGGAGTGTCGCACGCTCTTCACTGCGGTCGCAATGCGTGTCTTCAGCCACCTCTTCGGTAACCCAGCCTGGACCTTGGCGCGCTGAGTAGGTGGCGCCCGAGTCGCTGGTCGGTGCTGCCGAAGCCATGAAGTAGCAGGTGGAGGCCAAGGTGGTGAAGTTCCGTTGTGTCAATCCTGAGGCCATGATGGCCGTAGCCTACGACGAAGGCGATAGTGGCACCGTCGAAGACGCGCTCCCAAAGGCGGCTGGTGGCAGCAAGCAAGGCTGAAAGCAGTGCTTCCCCGACTTCATCCTGCAACATTTACCATGCCTCGTGGGGGCGTAAGAACTTCTGCTTTGAAGTCACGAGACATTATGTTTTGTAATAATTTGCTAGGATTCCATGATTTCCTTTCCGTGATCGATTTCCTTCCATTTTCCTTTAGTGTTCTGCGTCGGCAGGGCCCTGCCCCGTGCATACCTCAACCGCCATTGGGTTGTCCGGATTGCCAGGACGAGACCAAGGGGTGAGGGGCTACGTGACCAGTGAGGCCCTTGAGTCGCAATGTTCAGGGATCCCCCTTGATGTACGAACGACCCTCATGAAGGAAATGTAAGCAGCGTGTGGGTTAATCCAGAGTGCGCATACCTTTCCTCACCAGCTTTTTCCTGGGAGGGTAACTAGAAGACCAGGTGCAGAGGACCTGGTAGGGTGGCGTGCGCCAGGCGTGACCTGGAGCCAACCCCCGTGCCCAACCTCTTTGTGCGGCTCTCCCAGGGGAAAGGTGGCTCAATGGGGCCAGAGAACGAGCCCTAGGGGCTCTCCTGAGGTTAGTGCATCCGCTAGGGTGCCCCTAGTTGTTTATCATCAGAGAGGAGCATGACGCTTCCACTCTTGCATGGGCATAGTCGCTCCTCGGCCGTGTCGTCCACCAGCGCGGAGCATCGGGCTTCCACTGGTGCATGGGTGGGAGCTCCCTCTGAGGGGAGACTCCGGGGCGTGTACAACCCCGTCCTGGCACATGGCTTGCATGACAGTACTAGAGGAGGTGTATATGGGCACCCATGAGCCAGCGCGAGAATCACGAGGCCCTACCTCAAAGCGGGTTGCGCCTAAATTCTTGGTTTGGACGTTCGTGGGGGTCCTGTGATATGGTTAGGTCACCTACGCCGAGTGAATCTCCGGAGGATATTGCATGACAAGTCCAAACACCAGCGACCCCAGGAGGTGACGTGGAAGGGGCCAGCCCGCCAGACACAGCTCGACCGTTGTGTTTGTCAACGCTGCAGGGACAGACCCGAGCATAGATGCCGTGCCCAGTCTTCTCATGCAACGATCCTAAAGAAAGAAAACCGGCATGCGGCTCCAGCAGCAGCGATGCATCGTGCCGCGTGCCCTCACTTATCCGCTAGTGATTAGCTCATGCGAGAACAAGGCACCAAGGACCACGGGAGGTGACATACATGGGGCTGGCCCGCGAGACAGAGCTCGGCCACTTGGTTTTAGTGTGACGTCGTGCCAGTCCTTAATCATGAGGCAGTCGTGGGCGGGTTTTTCAGGGCGCACAACGTTCGTGGTGGCGAAGCACCAAACATGTAGGTGATAATATAAATCAAATCATGAAACGGTGAAGCCAGTTCTGATAGATGCGCAATATGATACACACTGCAGAGCGGACCTGTGCAGATTGAGGATAATACAGCCGAAGGGGCGCCCTCAACTAAACAAACTAAAAAGTCACCTGGCACCGTTGGGGTAGAAGTGTCGAAGTAGCTGGATATGCGCACCACAAAAGTTGTTCCTCATGAGCCAGTAGGCTGCTGAGCCTCGGGGGGCTATGGAGGCTCCGACTTCTCCTCCGTCAGGATTTCCTAGCGCCTGGTTTCGTGAGCTGCCAGGACGCCCTGCATGCAGCACTGGAGCGAGACAGCCGCGCCCGGCAGGCCGAACGGCATGCAAATGTAGCTCTGGGGCGGCCTCCACACCTGCCAACGCGAGACGGCCATAAGATCTCCTTGGAAGTAGCCCTGTTGAGGCCTGGGATGTTGACGCAGACGCGCAGCTCGCCACTAATGTCCTGGGAAACTGCTGCACTGAGCGACGCGGGTCGGCGCTCGCCACGCATGGCCCGCGCCTCCTAAAGATCCTCAATTGCCCTTGTGATGAACTCCTGCGCGCTTGGTGCTTTGCGCCCTGTGCCTTGCTCTCGGAAGCACGCGTTGAAGCACGCCTCCACATGGTGCCCGAACGCCTCCCTCGTGACACTGGCCAGGTCAGAGGCCCTCCAGAGGAGAGCCCCCGAACCCAATCTGAGGGGGTAACCGGGCGCGCATTCCTATCTAAGAGCGAAAGGCGCCCTTGCAGAGGGCGCGGGGCTTGAAGCGTGACCATTAGATTCCCCGTCCTCCCGAGGGCCCCTGTGGAGGAGCTACTTCTTCTTCTTGGGGATGACCTTAGGAGGATGGGTGCTGCCCTCGCCATCTGAGTTCTCGACTGCTGCGGCCTCGTAGGCACGCTCAAGAGAGCACACCGTGTCCTTCTCATTGCAGGAGACCGTGATGATGTCGCGACTTCCTGGCATCTTGTGGACGTTGTAGCCGTCGTGAGTCGCTGCCATGAATTTGGCGAGGGCTGGGTACCCGAGGATGGCATTGTATGGAAGGATAATGTGAGCAACATCGAAGTCGATGAGCTTGGTTCGGGAGTTGTCACGCTTGCCGAAGGTGACGGGGAGATGGATCTGCCCTATGGGGAGGGTAGAGCCATCAGTAACGGCTTGGTGGGGAGAAACTGGTCGTATGGCACCTGGACCCTGTCAAATGTTTCGACGGAGAGCACATTGATCCCCGCGCCACCATCAATGAGTGTCTTGGTGACGAGGACATTGCTGATGGTTAGTGAGAAGAGCATCGGGAGCACGCTTGAAGTGGCTGCGCACTTGAGCTGGTCCAAAGGGTCAAAGGTGATGGACAACTTGGACCACATGAGTGGACGCGACGCCCCGAGCTTGGGCAGGGCCACGTTCACCTCACGAGTGAACTACTTGAGGATGCGATGGGAGGCAGGGGCCTGAGCACCTCCCAGGATGCAGGTGATAGCATGAGGCTCTTGGAAGCCCCCATCCCCATCATCCTAGCAGTGGTTGCCGTTCCTTCTTGGTGGCGGTGGCAGTGGAGGGACGCCAGCATTTCCCTGGGGGCGGTCCTCACGAGGCTGGTCTCGCCATGGACCGTCATGAGGTTGGTCCTGCCAGCGGTCGTCATGAGGCTGGTCACGCCAGCCTTGACATGGGTCATGATTATCCCAGCGGGATCCCCCGTGGCCTCCTCTGTGGTCGTAGCCACAGTCGTTGCGCTCAGGGCGGTGGCCAAGGCGCCCGTCCCGAATGGTCCTAAGCTCTTGGTAGTCGTGGTGGAAGACATAGAACGGGCGGTTTCCTTTGGAAGATCCAGGGTGATCACAACCGTGCTTCATCTCGGGCTCGGCTGCGAGCACCGCCGGGCCTTGCGCTTCACATCCTTTGCCTTGGACTTCTTGTCTTACGGGTGGGCCTGTGGGAGCTCGAGGAGCGAGAGACGACCTTCTTCTACACTGAGGACCGCTGGTGGCCCTGTTGAGGACTGGGATATTGACACAGATGCGCAGCTTGCTGCTCATGTCCTGGGCAGCAGCTGCATTGAGCAACACGGGCCGGTGCTTGGGACAACCAGAAGAGCTCCTGGGAAGTAGCCTTGTTGAGGCCCGGGATGTTGATGCAGATGCACAGCTCGGTGCTCATGTCCTTGGTAGCAACAGCACTGAGCGACGAGGTTCGGTGCTCGCGACGCATGGCCCGCGCCTCCTAAAGATCCTCGATTTCCCTGGTGATGAACTCCTACCTGCTTGGTGCTTTGCACCCTATGCCTTGCTGTCGGAAGCGCGTGTTGAAGCGCGCCTCCACATGGTACTCGAACGCCTCCCTCGTGACACCGGCCAGGTCAGAGGCCCTCCAGAGGAGAGCCCCCGAACCCAACTTGAGGGTGGTACTGGGCGCGCCTTCCTATGTGAGATGCAAAGGCGCCCCAGTAGAGGGCGCGGGGCTTGAAGCACGGTCATCGAGCGCCCCAGCCTCCTGAGGGCCCCTGAGGAGGAGCTAATTCTACTTCTTGGGGACGACCTCAGGAGGATGGGTGGTGCCCTCTACATCTGAGTTCTTCACTGTCGCGGCCTCATAGGCATGCTCATGAGAGCACACCGTGTCCTTCTCATCGCAGGCGACCATGATAATGCCGCGGCTTCCTGGCATCTTGAGGACGTTGTAACCATGGTGAGTTGCTGCCATGAACTTGGCGAGGGCTGGGTACCCGAGGATGGCGTTGTATGGAAGGAGAATGTGAGCAACATCGAAGTTGATGACCTCGGTGCAGGAGTTGTCGCGCTTATCGAAGGTGACGGGGAGACGGATCTGCCCTATGGGGAGGGTAGAGCCATCGGTCACTACTGAGAATGGCTTGCTGGGCAGAGGATGGTCATATGGCACCTGGAGCCTGTCAAATGTCTCGACGTTGAGGACATTGAGCCCCGCGCCACCATCTATGAGTGTCTTGGTGACGAGGACGGTGCTGTGTTTGATGAATAGAGCATAGGGAGCACGCCTGAAGTGGTCGCACACTTGAGTTGGTCCGAAGGGTCAAAGGTGATGGAGTACTTGGACCACACCTGAGTGGAGGCGACGCCTCCAGCTTGAGGAGGGCCGCGTTCACCTCACGAGCGAACTGCTTGAGGATGCGATGGGAGGCGGGGGCCTGAGCACCTCCTAGGATGCAGGAGATAGCACGAGGCTCTTGGAAGCCCCCAGCCCCATCTTCCTGCCAGTGGTCATCGTTCCTTCTTGGTGGAGGTAGCAGCAGAGGGAGGCCAACATTGCCTTGAGGGCGGCCCTCTTGAGGCTGGTCTCGCCATGGCCCATCACGAGGTTGGTCCTGCCAGCGGTCCTCACGAGGCTGGTCGCGGCAGTCTTGCTAGGGGTCACTGTTGTCCCAGTAGCCTCCGCCACGCCCTCCTCC
This sequence comes from Triticum aestivum, assembly GCF_018294505.1. Classification (NCBI taxonomy): domain Eukaryota; kingdom Viridiplantae; phylum Streptophyta; class Magnoliopsida; order Poales; family Poaceae; genus Triticum; species Triticum aestivum. The sequence goes on along the minus strand of NC_057810.1, from coordinate 369,756,775 downwards.
GCTATTGTAGCCACAGTTGCTACGCTCAGGGCGGCGGCCAAGGCGCCCATCCCGAATTTCCCTCAGCTCTTGGCAGTCGTTGGTGTTGTGGCTGTGCACGTTGTGCAAGACGCAAAATGGGCAGTTGCCTTAGGAAGATCTAGGGTGATCACAACCGTGCTTCATCTTGGGCTCGGCGGCGAGCACTGCCGGACCCTTGCACTTCATGTACTTCTCCTTGGCCTTCTTGTCTTCCGGGTGGGCCTCTGGGAGATCGAGGAGCGAGAGACGTCCTTCTTCTGCCCTTGTGCACCTGGTTGCCATGTTGTATATCTCCAGTGCTGAGCACAGACCCTCGTGTATGGGGAGCTCCTCCTTCATCTTTACGTACCGGACGCCATAAGTGAACATTGAGATGATGGCCTCGTCAAACACCTTGGGGATCTTGAGGCGAATGTTGGTGATGTACTGGATGTATTAGTGTAAGGTATTCTCTGGTTGCTGCTTGATGCGCCATAGGTCGCATGCAGCAGGAGCACAGTCGCTGGTGCCTTGGAAATTGGCGATGAAACGCTCCCGCTGCTCGTCCCAGGAGGAGATCGACCCCACCGGGAGGTTCATGATCCATGACAGCGTGCCATCCTTGAGAGCCATGGGGAACCAATTCGCCATGACCTTCTCATCACCACTCGCCCCCTCGATCCTCAGCTCATAGAGCTAGAGGAATGTGGCTAGGTCAGGGGTGCCATCACAACACGGAGGTAGGTCTAGCTTAAACTTTTTGGGCCAGACGACACAGCGAATCTCCGGAGTGAATGCTCAGCAACCCGCCATGGCCACGGGGTCCCGCCATGGAGGGGGAACATGATCTTGACGCCGACGCATGATGACCCACAAGTATATGGGATCTATCATAGTCCTTTCGATAATTAAGAGTGTCGAACCCAACGAGGAGCAGAAGGAAATGACAAGCGGTTTCCAGTAAGGTATTCTCCGCAAGCACTGAAATTACCGATAACAGATAGTTTTGTGATAAGGTAATTTGTAACGGGTAACAAGCAACAAAAGTAAACAAGGTGTAGAAGGGTGGCCCAATCCTTTTTGTAGCAAAGGACAAGCCTGGACAAACTCTTATATAAAGGAAAAGGCTCCCGAGGACACATGCATCAAGCTAGTTTTATTCATGCTCATATGATTCGCGTGTGTTACTTTGATAATTTGATATGTGGGTGGACCGGTGCTTGGGTGCTGCCCTTCCTTGGATAAGCATCCCACTTATGATTAACTACTCTCGCAAGCATCTGCAACTACGAAAGAACAATTAAGGTAAACCTAACCATAGCATGAAACATATGGATCCAAAGCAGCCCCTTACGAAGCAATGCATAAACTAAGGTTTAAGCTTCTGTCACTCTAGCAACCCATCATCTACTTATTACTTCCCAATACCTTCCCCTAGGCCCAAATAATGGTGAAGTGTCATGTAGTCGATGTTCACATAACACCACTAGAGGAACGACAACATACATTTTATCAAAATATCGAACAAATACCAAATTCAGATGACTACTTATAGCAAGACTTCTCCCATGTCCTCAGAAACAAACGTAACTACTCACAAATCATATTCATGTACATAATCAGAGGGGTATTAATATGCATTAAGGATCTGAACATATAATATTCCACCAAATAAACCAACTAGCATCAACTACAAGGAGTAATCAACACTACTATTAACCCACAGGTACCAATCTGAGGTTTTGAGATAAAGATCGAATACAAGAGATGAACTAGGGTTTGAGAGGAGATGGTTCTAGTGAAGATGTTGATGGAGATTGACCCCCTCCCGATGAGAGGATCGATGGTGATGACGATGGTGACGATTTCCCCCTCCCGGAGGGATATTTCCCCGGCAGAACAGCTCCGCCGAAGCCCTAGATTGGTTCCGCCAAGGTTCCGCATCGAGATGGCGATGCTTCGTCCCGAAAGCTTCCTTCTGATTTTTTCCAGGGCAAAAGAATTCATATAGCAAAAGATGGGCATCGGAGGACTGCCAGGGGGCCCACGAGACAGGGGGGCATGCCCAGTGGGGTAGAGCACGCCCCCACCCTCGTGGCCAGGGTGTGGGCCCCCTTTGGTTGATTCTTTTGCCAGTATTTTTCATTAATTCCAAAACGTGCCTCCGTGAAGTTTCAGGACTTTTGGACTTGTGCAGAATAAGTCTCTAATATTTGCTCCTTTTCCATCCCAGAATTCCAGCTACCGGCATTCTCCCTCTTCATGTAAACCTAGTAAAATAAGAGAGAAAAGGAATAAGTATTGTGACATTATGTGTAATAACAGTCCATAATGCAATAAATATCAATATCGAAGCATGATGCAAAATGGACGTATCAACTCCCCCAAGCTTAGACCTCGCTTGTCCTCAAGCGGAATCCGAAATTGAAAAATATGTCCACATGTTTTAGAGATGGAGGTGTCGATAAAATAAAATACGGACATGAGGGCATCATGATCATTCTTGAAACAACAACATATACATATATATATATATTGTCATATGACTTCTTATGTTAGAGTAACAATCTATTCACAGTGTCAAGTATGAATCAGAAACTTCATTGAGAACTAACAAACTATAATATCGGTCATTGAAGCAATTGCAATTTATCATAACATGGGAAAGAGTCAATATAAGAGCTTTTCAGCAAGTCCACATACTCAACTATCATTTAGTCTTTCACAATTGCTAACACTCATGCGATACTTATGGGTATGGAGTTTTAATCGGACACAGAGAAAGATAGGGGCTTATAGTGTTGCCTCCCAACTTTTTACCTCAAGGGTAGTGTCAACAATAATAGGTCATGATGACTTACATCCAATTGGATATATGTATCAGGATCTTTCCAACACAATGTGCTTGCCGAAGGATAAAATGTAAAAAAGAAAGGTGAAGATCACCATGACTCTTGCATAAGGCATAAGACAAAAATAAAAGGTATGCCCTTCGCAGAGGGAAGCAGAGGTTGTCATGTGCTTTTATGGTTGGATGCACAAAATCTTAATGCGAAAGAACGTCACTTTATATTGCCACTTGTGATATGGAACTTTATTATTCAGTCAGTCGCTTTTCTTACTTCCATATCACAAGATCGTATAAAGCTTATTTTCTCCACACTAATAAATCATACATATTTAAAGAGCAATTTTTTATTGCTTGTAACAATAAAAACTTACTTGAAGGATCTTACTCAATCCATAGGTAGATATGGTAGACTCTCATGGAAAACTGGGTTTAAGGATATTTGGAAGCACAAGTAGTATCTCTACTTGGTGCAAAGAATTTGTCTAGCATGAGGGGGAAAGGCAAGCTCAACTTCGGATGATCCATGAGGGTGAAAGGCAAGCTCAACATTATGTAGTCTTCCTTGTCCAACATCAACTTTTTAGCATGTCATATTTTAATGAGTGCTCACAGTCATAAAAGATGTCCAAGATAGTATATTTATATGTGAAAACCTCTCTTTCTTTATTACTTCCTATTAATTGCAACGATGACCAAAACTATGTTTGTCAACTCTCAACAATCTTTATTCATCATAATCTTTATATGTGAAGTCATTACTCTCCATAAGATCAATATGATCTCTTTAATTCTTTTTATTCTTTCTTTTTCTTATTATTCCCCCAAGATTATAGCAAGATAACCAAGCCCTCCACCCAAGACTAATCTTTATTATATATAGCTCAAGGACTCGACTGCATAGAAGGATCACAAAGCAAAGCTCACAACTAGATCACACTAAAACTTATTCTATTAAATCAAAATATTACCAAAAGGATCAAACTAAGAAAAATGGTAAAGATAGGAGTGTGATGGTGATATGATACCGGGGCACCTCCGCCAAGCTTGGCAGTTGCCAAGAGGAGTGCCCATACCCATGTGACTATGTCTCTTTCTTCGGAGGTGGTGATGTGATATTCTTGGCGATAATGTATCTCAAGATACGATTCTCTTCCTCGAGCTTATTGCCTTGCTGCCTGAGGTCCATTATTTCCTTACAGAGCTTACCTGTGGCGGTTAGATCTCCTTTCACCCAAGGACGTTGCATAGCTGCGGGAGAACAAGTAACACTCTTTTTCATATTCTCATAGGAAAGAAATCTAACATTGGAAGGGACGACCAAGTTTGGAAGAGCTGAGCTCTATAGTTCCCCCCATCATGAATCCGGCTTGGAAACGAGAAGTAACTTTTTGATCCTCCTCCATGGCATCTATCGTCTTCAAGTCAGCCTCCATCTCTCCCTCCATTGATGGCCCAAAGTTGTCAGCATTGCTGATTCCTCCTGGTCCCGGTGTTGGATGAGACACACGACTCTCCCCGACTGACACTTGAGACGACATCCTGCTCTAATCTGCAGCAGAAACAACTCAAAGCAAAAACAGAGGATATTTGCGGGCGGTGGTCAAAAACTTCGGGAGATTATATAATGATTTTTTACCGACCAAACGAAGTATCGTGCAAGAAAACGGAGTCCGGGGAGCACACGAGGTGCCCACGAGGTAGGGGGCGCGCCCAGGGGGTAGGGCATGCCCTCCACCCTCGTGGATGCCTTGTGTCTCTTTCAGACTACTTATTTTCCTAATTTTTTAAATATTCCAAAACGGAGAAAAATTGCTATTACAACTATTTTGGAATTGGTTTACTTACCGTACCACATACCTATTCCTTTTTGGAGTCTGAAATGTTTTGCAAAATCTCCCTTATGTATTCCTCCGGGGTTACGGTTTCAATAACATTTGTTTCAACATTTATGGGATTACCTAAGATATAATGTTTGATCCTTTGACCGTTCACCACCTTCGGATTTGTTCCTTCAAAGTTGTTGATTTTTATGGCACCAGAATGATAGACCTCCTCGATAACATAACAGCCTTACCATTTAGAGAGAAGTTTTCCTGCAAAAAATCTTAAATGAGAGTTGTATAGCAAAACATAATCACCTACATTAAACTCACACTTTTGTATCCTTTTGTCATGCCATCTTTTGACTTTTTCTTTAAACAGTTTGGCATTCTCGTAGGCTTGAGTTCTCCATTCATCAAGTGAGCTAATGTCAAATAGCCTCTTCTCACCGGCAAGTTTGAAATCATAAATGAACTCTTTAATGGCCCAATACGCCTTATGTTCTAGTTCGAAAGATAAATGACAAGCTTTTCCATAAACCATTTTATAAGGAGACATACCCATAGGATTTTTATATGCAGTTCTATAGGCCCATAATGCATCATCAAGTTTATTGGACCAATTCTTTCTGGATGTATTAACAATCTTTTGCAAAATTAATTTGAGCTCTCTATTACTCAGTTCTACTTGGACACTAGACCATGGGTGTTGGAGATGGAATTCTATGATTAACATCATATTTAGCAAGCATTTTACAGAAAGCACCATGAATAAAATGTGAACCACCATCAGTCATTAAGTATCTAGGGACTCCAAACCTCAGAAAAATAACTTCTTTGAGCATCTTAATAGAGGTGTTATGATCAGCACTACTAGTTGGAATAGCTTCTACCCACTTAGTAACATAATCAACATCAACTAAAATATGTGTACACCCGTTAGAAGAAGGAAATGGGCCCATATAATCAAAGCCCGAAACATCAAATGGTTCAATAACAAGTGAATAATTCATAGGTATTTCTTGACATCTACTAATATTACCGATTCTTTGACATTCATCACAAGACAAGACAAACTTACGGGCATCTTTTAAGAGAATAGGCCAATAGAAACCGGATTACAATACCTTATGTGCAGTTCTATCTCCAGCGTGGTGTCCTCCATAAGCCTCGGAATGACACTTGCGTAGGATATGTTCCTATTCATGCTCAGGTACACAACATCTAATAACACCATCTACCCCTTCTTTATAAAGGTGTGGGTCATCCCAGAAGTAATGTCTTAAATCATAGAAAAACTTTTTCTTTTGCTAGTATGTGAAACTAGGTGGTATAAATTTGGTAACAATGTAATTAGCATAGTCAGCATACCATGGAGCAGTACGAGAAGCATTTATGATAGCTAATTGTTCATCACGAAACCTATCATCAATAGGTAGTGGGTCATCAAGAACATTTTCTAACCTAGACAAGTTGTCTGCAACGGGGTTCTCAGCTCCCTTTCTATCAATAATATGCAAATCAAATTCTTGTAGTAAGAGAACTCATCTAATAAGTCTAGGTTTAGCATCTTTCTTTTCCATAAGATATTTAATAGCAGCATGATTGGTGTGAACGGTTACTTTAGAGTCAACAATGTAAGGTCTGAACTTATCACAAGAAAATACAACTGCTAAAAATTCTTTTTCAGTAGTAGCATAATTTCTCTGGGCACTATCTAGAGTTTTATTAGCATATTGGATAACATTTAGTTTCTTATCAACTCTTTGTCCTAGAACAGCACCTACAGCATAATCACTAGCATCACACATAATTTCGAAGGGTAAATTCCAATCAGGTGGCTGAACAATAGGTGCAGAAATCAAAGCTTTCTTAAGTATTTCAAGTGCTTCTACACAATCATCATCAAAGACAAAAGGAATATCTTTCTGTAAGAGGTTAGTCAGAGGCCTAGGAATTTTAGAGAAGTCTTTAATGAACCTCCTATAAAAACCGGCATGACCAAGGAAACTTCTTATACCTTTGATGTCCTTAGGACACGACATCTTTTCAATAGCATTGACATTAGCTTTATCAACTTCAATGCCTCTTTCAGAAATTTTATGCCCCAAGACAATGCCTTCATTAACCATAAAGTGGCACTTCTCCCAATTCAAGACAAGCTTAGTTTCTTCACATCTCTACAAAACTCGATATAGGTTGCTCAAGCAATCATCAAAAGAAGTTCCATATATGGAAAATCATCCATGAAAACCTTTCCACAAAAATCATAGAATATAGACATCATGCATCTTTGAAAGGTAGCAGGTGCATTACATAAACCAAAAGGCATACGTCTATAAGCAAAGGTACCGAAAGGGCAAGTAAAAGTGGTCTTATCTTGATCCTCTTTTGACACAGGTATTTGAGAGAAACTAGAATAATCATCTAGAAAGCAAAAATGGGTATGGTTAGATAATCTTTCTAGCATTTGATCAATAAAAGGTAAAGGGTAATGATCTTTTCTAGCAGCTTTATTTAATTTGCAGAAATCAATTACCATCCTATAACATGTAACAATTCTTTGTGGAATCAATTCATCTTTATCATTAGGAACAACAGTAATACCTCCCTTCTTAGGGACACAATGGACAGGACTTACCCACTGACTATCAGCAACGAGATAAATAATACTTGCCTCCAGAAGCTTTAGTATTTCTTTTCTTGCCAGTTCTTTCATCTTAGGATTTAACCGTCATTGGTGATCAACAACCGGTTTAGCATCTTTCTCCAATTTTCTCTTGTGTTAGCATAGAGTGGGACTAATGCCCTTAAGGTCATCAAGTGTATCCAATAGCAGCACGGTGCTTCTTTAGAGTTTTCAATAATTTCTCCTCTTCCTGCTCTGAAAGGTTAGCAGTAATAATAACATGATATATTTTCTTTTCATCAAGATAAGCATATTTAAGAGTATCAGGTAATGGTTTAAGCTCAAACACGGGATCACCCTAGGGTGGTGGAGGATCCCCTAGGATTTCAACAGGCAAGTTTTGTTTCAAAATAGGTCCCTGTTTAAAGAATATTTCATCTATTTCTCTTCTTTCATTCATAAAGATATCATTTTCATGGTATAGCAAATATTTTTCTAAAGGATCATTAGGAGGCATGGCAATAGAAGCAAGACCAATAATTTCATCCTTACAAGGCTATTCTTTATCATGAGGTTGTCTATGAAATTTAGCAAAGTTAAAGTCATGAGAAATATCCCCTAATCCAATCATAACAATATCCTTTTCGCAATATATCCTAGCATTAACAGTATTCAAAAGGGTCTACCAAATATAATGGGACAAAAGTCATCTTGTGGGGAACCAAGAATAAGAAAATCAGCAGGATATTTAACTTTCCCACACAAGACTTCAACATCTCTAACAATCCCAACTTGTGAAATAGTATCTCTATTGGCAAGCTTAATTGTAATATCAATACCTTCTAACTCAGCAGGTGCAATATCATGCATAATTTCTTCGTATAAAGAATGAGGTATTTCACTCGCACTAGCACCCATATCACATAAGCCATGATAGTAATGATCTCCTATTTGAACGAAAATAACAGGCATGCCTACAACAGGTCTATGTTTATTTTTAGTGTCGGGTCTAGCAATTCTAGCAGCTTCATCACACAAGTAAATAGAAAGCCCATCGATATTATCGGCCAAGAGATCTTTAACCATAGAAATACTAGGTTTAACTTTAATTTGCTCAGGGGTGTAGGTGTTCTAGTATTACTCTTACGAACCACAGTTGAAGCTTTAGCATGATCCTTTATTCTAACAGGGAAAAGTTACTTCTCAATATAAGCGGTAGGAACAATAGGACCAACATTATAAGTGATAGTCTTTTCTTCAACTTTAATACGTTCAACTACTTTTACTTCAATGGGAGGATGATATTTAAACCACTTCTCCTTAGGGAGATCGACATGAGTAGCAAATGATTCACAGAAAGAAGCTACTATCTCAGAGTCAAGTCCATATTTAGTGCTAAATTCACGAAAACATTGGTATCCATAAAAGATTTAACACAATCAAATTTGGATGTCATACTTGACTACTTACCTTCGTCGAGATCCCAATCTTCAGAGTTGCGTTTAATTCTTTCCAATAAATCCCATCTGAATTCAATAGTCTTCATCATAAAAGAACCAGTACAAGAAGTATCGAGCATGGAGCGATTGTTAAGAGAAAGCCGAGCATAAAAAATTTGAATAATAATTTCTCTTGAGAGCTCATGATTGGGGCATGAATATAACAATGAATTAAGCCTCCCCCAAGCTTGATCAATGCTTTCTCCTTCGCGAGGACAAAAATTATATATGTAATTACGATCATGATGAACCTGAGGCATAGGATAAAACTTTTGATGAAATTCCAATTTCAATCGGTTGTAGTACCATGATCCCATATCATCACATGGCCTAAACCATGTCAATGCCTATCCCTTCAAAGATAAAGGGAAGAACTTCTTCTTGATAACATCCTCGGGCATACCTACAAGCTTAAATAATCCACAAACTTCATCCACATAGATTAGGTGCAAATCAGGATGCAATGTTCCATCTCCTGTAAAGGGATTAGCTAGTAGTTTCTCTATCATACCCGAAGGAATTTCAAATTAAACATTTTCAATAGATTCAGTAGGTTGAGGAGCAACTCTTTGCTCTACTAGTCAGGGTGAAGATACCCCGAACAAGCCCCTCAAAGGATTACTTTCCATAGTAACAAGTGACAGTAAATTTCAGCACACTATATAAATTTTTCCTTACCAATTTCCACTTACCAAAGGCGCTTCACTTCGCGGCAAAAGGGCCAGAAAAGAGTCTTGATGACCCACAAGAATAGGGGATCTATCGTAGTCCTTTCGATAAGTAAGAGTGTCGAACCCAATGAGGAGCAGAAGGAAATGACAAGCGGTTTTCAGTAAGGTATTCTCTGCAAGCACTGAAATTATCAGTAACAGGTAGTTTTGTGATAAGGTAATTTGTAATGGCTAACAAGCAACAAAAGTAAAAAAGGTTCAGCAAGGTGGCCTAATTCTTTTTGTATCAAAGGACAAGCCTGGAGAAACTCTTATATAAAGGAAAAGGCACCCGAGGACACATGGGAATTATCGTCAAGCTAGTTTTCATCACGCTCATATGATTCGCGTTCGTTACTTTGATAATTTGATATGTGGGTGGACCAGTGCTTGGGTGCTGCCCTTCATTGGAAAAGCATCCCACTTATGATTAACTACTCTCGCAAACATCCGCAATTATGAAAGAAGAACTAAGGCAAACCTAACCATAGCATGAAACATATGGATACAAATCAGCCCCTTACGAAGCAACGCATAAACTAGGGTTTAAGCTTCTGTCACTCTAGCAACCCATCATCTACTTATTACTTCCCAATGCATTCCCCTAGGCCCAAATAATGGTGAAGTGTCATGTAGTCGACGTTCACATAACACCACTAGAGGAAAGACAACATACATCTTATCAAAATATTGAACGAATACCAAATTCACGTGATTGCTTATAGCAAGACTTCTGCCATGTCCTCAGGAACAAACGTAACTAATCACAAATCATATTCATGTTCATAATCAGAGGGGTACTAATATGCATTAACGACCTGAACATATAATCTTCTACCGAATAAACCAACTAGCATCAACTACAAGGAGTAATCAACACTACTAGCAACCCACATGTACCAATCTGAGGTTTTGAGACAAAGATCGGATACAAGAGATGAACTAGGGTTTGAGAGGAGATGGTGTTGGTGAAGATGTTGATGGAGATTGACCCCCTCCGGATGAGAGGATCGATGGTGATGACGATGGTGATGATTTCCCCCTACCGGAGGGATATTTCCTCGGCAGAACAGCTCCGCCGGAGCCCTAGATTGGTTCCGCCAAGGCTCCACCTCGAGACGGCGGCTCTTCGTCCCGAAAGCTTCCCTCTGATTTTTTTCCAGGGTGAAAGACTTCATATAGCAAAAGATGGGCATCGGAGGCCTGCCAGGGGGCCCACGAGACAGGGGGGCGCGCCCAGGGGGTAGGGCGCGCCACCCACCCTCTTGGCCAGGGTGTGGGGCCCCTCTGGTTGATTCTTTCGCCAGTATTTTTTATTAACTCCAAAATGTGCCTCTGTGAAGTTTTAGGTATTTTGGAGTTGTGCAACATAGGTCTCTAATATTTGCTCCTTTTCCAGCCTAGAATTCCAGCTGCCGCATTCTCCCTCTTCATGTAAACCTTGTAAAATAAGAGAGAGAAGGCATAAGTATTGTGACATAATGTGTAATAATAGCCCATAATGCAATAAATATCAATATCAAAGCATGATGCAAAGTGGATGTATCAATGTACAACCACCTCGGGCTGCACACGGTCTTGGCGAGGGAGCGCCAGGGTTGCTAGGAGCACACGCGCCTCTCCCTAAGGCCACTACAACACCCGACAACTTTCTCCATTGCGTGCTTGCGCCCTGCGTGGCGGGTCGTGCTGAGGGGCCTCACGCCTTGGCTTGAGGATGCCATCTTGCCAGAGAGGAGGAGGAGGCGCGCCATGAGCCACGTCACCCACTTGGGGCGGCAGGGGAGGCAGCGAACTAGTCGGCAGAGGAGCCTCTCCAGCAGCACTGACGAGCTTGGCGATGCGGTCCAGCCAGTGCTCATCGAGGTCGTTGGCCGGACGGTAGCGCAGAAGCTCACGCGCCATGTGTAGTGCCTCCTGCGTGTTCGCCGGTCCGCAACCAGCATGGGAAGACGAAGTAGCGTCCGGGGTCAGCGATGGAGTGGCGGTGTGGCCGTCGCGTCGCATGGAGGCCGGCAGCGACGAGTCCTGCGGCTCGTGGGTTGTAGGGCCGGTGACGGTGTTGGCCGCAAGAGATGGGGAGCACCGTTGCCCGTGGCCGCCATCTGAGAAACATGCGCGGCGAGGGCTACCTAGCGCTTAGCACGAACTCGACGAGCGTCCGCCATCTGAACAATGGAGCAATGGCGAAACAATTGACCAAAGAGAGGCTTCGACACGCCCCTACCTGGCGTGACAAATGTCGGATTCCAGGCTCCGCGGACCCAAGAAAGGTTCGAACTCTGGGGTGTGTGCGAAGAACTCAACCTATCTAACCAGCCAGCTCGCTGCTCTCACAGTCTAGCTCAATGAACATGAAAGGAAATGGACAAGCTAGTTTACCCAGGTTCAAGCCACCTTGCGGTGTAAAACCCCACTCTTGCTTTGTAGCCTCCCAGGGGCTGAGGATGAACTAGTACAAGGATGAACAGCCTCGCGGCATCTGCTCTGTGGGTGGTAATGAGCTCCAGGGGTTTCACCTCCGGGGGTCCGATTCCTTCTATGGTGGTGGCTAGGCTATACTTATAGTGGCCTCGGTCCTCTTCCCCCAAAACATAGGCGGGAAGGGATCCCAAAGTGGCCAATTTTGAAGCGGGACAAGTAGTACATCTTATCTTGACGAAAGGTGGTCTTCACCTGCAAAGCTCCTACTCGTGACGTAATGGTGGGCTCGACGATGACATCCATCCTATCATCCTGGCGGTCTTGGTCTTGTTGCACGCAAACGGTAACCTTTGGTTGATTCCATGGGACTCTGCGCCTGGGCTTGCCTCCTTAGCACCAAAGAGGAAACATGCCGCTCTGCGCGCGCTGGTGTGCGCCAGGCCTTGGTCATCATGGCTGGCGTCTCTTTAGCCTCATCAGGTGAGTGCTTGCATAGAAATCTCTGCTCCTCAGGAGCCCGCCTGGCGAGGCCGCTCCTTCAGGAGGTCTTGGCGTCGCCCGCCTCATGAGGCTTTGCCCCTCGCAAGGGTCTTGACTTGTCGATGCTCAAGATGGGCCGTCCCAGGCCGTAGATGGAGCCACGCCTTGGGCCGCAGACAAGCAAGTCTGGGTACACTAGTTCCCAAAACACCGACAATGGGGGAGTGTGCCTATGGTCGGTTCTCAATTGCAGTCCCACATGTGTGTGCAAGAGCAATATGACGCGTGTTCCATTTGAAGAGCGGCATGCTAGACCGACCGACTGTCTGGGGTGCGATGCGAATGCGACATGCGTGTTGTATACATGTGTACCACCATTTTCTTCAGGCTTTGCTCCATGGTGCAATTCATGGATACAAAATTATATTTAAAAGTCGAGGGTGAGGCTTTTCCTACGCTATAGGCGGGGCAGTTCTGCCTAGTCGGTTCAACAGAGAGGTGAGAGGATGAGGGAGTAGACTACTACAAACATAGGGATGTGTGATTTGACGGCTCGTTACTGCTGGACAGGTGGCCCCTGTGATTTGACTTTCCATTCTCATTATTACTACGGCGCTACGACTGGGGTGAGTCTCCCCTGACCCCCTCCATGGTATATTGGTGCTAAGACCAAGTACTCTACAACAATAGGCTTATAGCCCACTTACACGGCACCTTTGCTTATATGTCAAGGAGAGAGACATGGGCAAAATGGTGGGAGTGGGCTCCTGTGCAACACCCTAGCTACTACTCCTTGGCAAATGCAATAAATACTACGAAGAAAGAGATAGAGAGAAGTAAAAAATATAATCTTATAGACAACCTTATACCTAACCATGTTGTATGAGTGACTATAAGGGCTGACTATGTATGACATGCCAACATCAGATAGCCTTGAGGGAGTCCTGGATTAGGGGGTATCCGGACTGCCGGACTCTATACTTTGGCCGGACTGATGGAGCGTGAAGATACAAGACTCAAGACTCCGTCCCATGTCCAGATGGGACTCTCCTTTGCGTGGAAGACAAGCTTGGCGATCCGGATATGATATTTCCTTCCTTGTAACTGACTTCATGTAAACCCTAGCCCTCTCCTGTGTCTATATAAACCGGAGAGGTTAGTCCTTAGAAGGCCGATCACGATCATAATCATAATCATCATAGGCTAGCTTCTAGGGTTTAGCCTCTACGATCTCATGGTAGATCTACTCTTGTACTACTCATATCATGAATATTAATCAAGCAGGAAGCAGGGTTTTACCTCCATCGAGAGGGCCCGAACTTGGGTAAACATTGTGTCCCTCGCTTTCTGTTACCATCAGCCTAAGACGCACACATCGGGACCCCCTACCCGAGATCTGCCGGTTTTGACACCGACATTGGTGCTTTCATTGAGAGTTCCTCTGTGTCGTTGCTGCAAGGATTGATGGCTCCTTCAATCATTGTCAACAACACGGTCCAGGGTGAGACTTTTCTCCCCGGATAGATCTTTGTGTTCGGCGGCTTCGAACTGCGGGCCAATTCTCTTGGCCATCTAGAGCAGATCGACAGCTACGCCCCTGGCCAGCAGATCAGGCTCGGAAACCTGAACTACACGGAAGATATCCGCGGAGACTTGATCTTCGACGGATTCGGGCCTGTGCCAGGAGCGCCGGACAGTCACGATGAGCACGGCTTAGACCTGCTGTCGGACAATGCTCGGGGTATCACCCCCACAGTAGGCCCGGACCTAAATCCGGAGCAGATTGTGTTTCCCAAGGACGGGTGGATGGACCCTGTCCCGCGGGCCGCACACCCATCGGTGGTAGAGCCGAACACAGGCCTCACCACTGGAGAAGCCTGTGCCACCGGACCCCCGGACTCGCATCCGGTTGTAGGCTCCAGTCCGCGCACTCTTGAGCCCGCCGAACCTGGTTGGGCTCCTGTAATGGAGTTCACCGCTGCGGATATCTTCCAGCACTCGCCCTTTGGCGACGTGCTGAACTCATTGAAGTCTCTCTCTTTGTCAGGAGACTCTTGGCCGAACTACGCCCGGCTTGAGTGGGAAGCAGGCGCCGAAGGAATTCGTTGCCCACCCACCACCCACTACATTGCCACGGTTGATGGTTTAACCGACGTGCTTGACTTCAACTATGAAGGAATCAACGGTATGGATGACGATGCAGGAGAAGATTCAGAATCACTGGGGCGCAGGATTACTACCTCGTCATATGATATATACATGGTGGATACGCCCAAGGAGGACGACGGTGACAATCCGGAGGATAAAACCCCCGGGCAAAAGCCAAAACGACGGCGCAGACGCTGCTCAAAGTCCAGCAACAGTAAAAATAGCAACAAGAGCGCCAGAAAGATCGACACACCAGTCGACTCCGAAGGCAACAATGAACATATGGACCCAGTGATGAAGCAGGACGAGCCAGGTCATGCTGAACATAATTCGGAGCAGACTCCCGATCAAAATGATCCCGAGGGACGAGTTCATCAAACCTCCCGAGGACAAGAACACAGTCCGGATGACGATGCATTCATCATCCTAGAAACACGCGTGGAACGAGATAACCTGCACAGAAGGCTTATGGCCACCGCGAGAA
The DNA here is from genome assembly GCF_018294505.1 of Triticum aestivum. Lineage (NCBI taxonomy): Eukaryota > Viridiplantae > Streptophyta > Magnoliopsida > Poales > Poaceae > Triticum > Triticum aestivum. The sequence goes on along the minus strand of NC_057810.1, from coordinate 369,741,730 downwards.
GTCTAAAGAAGACGAAGTAATGGCTAATGTCCGCACAGGAAACACTCAATCGCAGATGGAATAAAGTGCTAGACACTGAAGAAAAGTACCGCGACGATCGCCATACAAAGAGCTATTCGAAATGCAAGTTGCTGCCAAAATTTGACGACGAGGTCGCTCCACCAAAGAACAACACGGCCAGGAGACCGAACGAACCACTTCATAACCGCAACAGAGAAGCTACCGACGCCGAACATGATATATGTGAGCTCCTGGATAAGAAGGCCAGCGCGGCTAGGTCCATCTACGGATCTAAAGGACACACCCTGGCGCGGGACTACGATCACCAAAACGATCATACCAATCGGATACCAGTTCGGAATAAACACCGGATACAACAACAGCCGATTGCATGCCATAGTGCGTCCAGATACAGAGGGGTTGCTCACCCCTGTGCTTCACCGAAGAAGTACTGGACCATGAATTTCCATAGGGTTTTAAACCTGTGAACCTAGAGCCATACGACGGAACGACAGACCCAGGGGTCTGGATTGAGGATTTTATCCTACATATACACATGGCTCATGGGGATGACCTCCACGCCATCAAATACCTTCCCCTCAAGCTGAAGGGACCAGC